>NC_092334.1:423410000-423582500 GCF_046630445.1 Rutidosis leptorrhynchoides
GGATTTGATCACCCTATCCATACGAAATTGTTACACAAAACTTTGTAAGTGCAGCAGTTTAATATCAATAAAATTTTATCTTTTTGCTTACGCAAAGCGCTACACGTTACAAATGTAAAACAATGCATTCATACCTACCCACAAAAATTAAAGCATTTTTATGCTCTCGATGGTAGAAGCTTTTGTGTCAACATTTCAGACACAAGGGATCGGCTAGTGTAAGTGTTGACTTCACTAGAGAACACCGAGGCAAAAATACAATATGTCTTAAATGTCATGACATATATAATGGATTATCTCAAATGCATAAATCCATTTATACAGAAAACAGAAAAGTTTCACATAAAAATACAAGTGTATTTTTGAAAAGCCGCACAACGCCTAAGCGCAGCACGCTGTACGGAATATTGATAATTCCTTAAATACATATTTTACAAATCATACAAGTTCATTATTTTTTGACTCATTTTAACTAACAAAAGTACATTATGTTGGCAAGATTCATCATTTGTTCACAAAAGATTTGACTTCAACAAGGATAGCAGTATATTACGTCATGAAAAATCTCCAGTACAAAACGGAGAACGGATGACGTTTAAATGCATCCGTCATGCGACAAGCAGTAAAGGCAAATATATTTTATTGACAAGTTAACACAAAACAAACATAATGAAGACACAATTTGGGCAATCATATGTACTACGACATATGACATGAAAATTTATCATTGTTATTATTAAGCATACATATTTTCTTATCAAAAAATAGTATATGTTACACATATTCAAGCATGGAAAAGTTTTTAAAACATCAAGCATAAGACATATATATATTACATATATATATATATATATATATATATATATATATATATATATATATATATATATATATATATATATATATATATATATATATATGTACATATATATATATATATATGTACATATATATATATATGTACATATATATATGTACATATATATATATATGTACATATATATATATATGTACATATATATATATGTACATATATATATATATATATATATATATATATATATATATATATATATATATATGTACATATATATATGTTGCCAAATCAAAATAAACACTATACAATATTTATTACAAGTATTTCAAATTGTTTCAAATCATACTGGAACATCCAGTATCTCTTTTACTGACACCTCATCCTTCTTACAAACCTCTTCTAAAGATGTAATCTTCAGTGCAGCAACTGCCATCCTAGCAGTCTCCAGTTTGGCTGCAGTATTGAGTTTGATATACTTGGAAATTTCAGTAGGCAGGGGATCCGGTTTGTTAGGAATCAAATTTATCACTTTCTCAACAGCTACAAATACTTCTTGAGCTACTGCAGGCTCAACATAATGAAGAAATGTTTGACCAACAAAATCTGAGTCTAGTTTCCTATACACCAAACCAGGAATACCAGTTCTCAAATCTACTAAATCCTTCTGAGCAGCAGCAGCAAGGGTGGCATTCTCTTCAGCCACACGCCCCAATTCCTCAATAGCCTTCTTTAACTCCTCCATTTCCTTCAACAACTTCTCATTCTCTTCTACCAACTTGTCTTTCTCAAACCTCACCTCAACACACTTGGCCCTACCAACTTTATTGCCTCATCTCTCTTCTGCACAAGATCAGCTGTAATCCTCCACTTTTTGTGCACATATTGCACATCCACATCCATTTTCTTTAGTTTAGCTGCATTTTGTACATCATTGGCTATAATATCTTCCTGTGCCTCTTGCATTTTGATATTGGGGAGCACATGTTGAGTGTGCAATACAAGAGAAGCAGCAATGGATTGGCAGATTTGTTTTAGAGTCATGGTGGATCGGTGGATAGAGAAGAAGAAAGATCAGCAATAGAGTATGTCTGCACAAAAATATGTGGTTAATAAATATACAAATAATTAATTATTCAATGAAGAAATCAGATCAAAAGTTACCTTTAAAAAATCAACAAAGCTGTCAGATTTATTGAGGGGGTCCTCTAGAAATGTCTTCAAACCGGCTAGCGGCACGACAGATGGCGGAAGAAGAAGATTGTGTAGTACCAGGACCTTTTGACAGAAGTGGAGTAGAGAAAGGGGGTGTCTCAATAGCATCATCATTAGCATTATCATCATCATCATCATTAACATCATCATCATCATCATCATCATTCTTATCTCCTTTGTTGTCATCAACAGTGGTTTCATCATCATCATCATCATCGTGAAGAATCAGTTCTAGTCAAATAACACAACAGATGAGTATAATAGCAACTTATGATATACATATGATAGCAATAAACAGGCAAAATGCATACTTCTTTGCTTCTTGGAAGGAGCAGGTTCAACCATTGGGCGTTTACCAGCACGCTTAGAGCATTTAGCAGTTTTCTTAGAACAAGAAGGAGTGGGGGTGACTTCTATAATCTCCAGGTCGGGTGATGGTTGTTCAGCATCACCACCTTCCCCCTCCATTCTCCGTTCAGGGCTTTTGAGCTGCTGTTCAAATTTAGCATCCTTGGCCTTCTTGGCCTCAATTTCCTCAGCAGTTTTTACTCTCTCCTTGACAATGATATTGTCGAGGTTTGCTTTGTTGAATGTGTTGTAAACCTTCATTTCTTCGTCTACATAAAACAAACACAAATACAAGCAGAAAAACATACATAAGAATATATATGACTCATATTGACACAATATGAATAGAGCATATTCATAAGAAAGCCTACCATGGCCTATCCAACGCATTACTGGCATAAACCCATAACGCCAATTGTTACTCATGCCGCAAAGAACCAGAATGGCTTCATAGTCAACATATGATCTTTGTGGAAGTTTCAATGCCTTCCACGCTTCTACAGTTGATTTTTCACTCTCTGATAGATCTATAGCTTTACGAGCGCCAATTTTAGTTTTATCCCATTGGGGAAGACAAGCCCATCGATCTTGAATAACCCTCTCATTAACAAAGAAAAAGGGTTCTTTCCAGTTTTTCAAAGAGGATTCCTTTTCGCCAGTAAAGGCTTTTTCCGGTTTGCAGTCGAATGTGTACCAACATTGACTCACTAGTCGATGTAGTGACCCGAACTTTTCCATGTTTATATATATATTAAATGAAATTGTTATTTACATGATTAAGTGTTTCCAACATGTTAAGCAATCAAACTTGTTAAGACTTGATTAATTAAAATAGGTTTCATATAGACAATTGACCACCCAAGTTGACCGGTGATTCACGAACGTTAAAACTTGTAAAAACTATACGATGACATATATATGGTTATATATATAGTTAACATGATTTTATTATAAGTATGTATCTCATTAGGTATTTTAACAATGAGTTATATACATAAAAATGAGACTATTAATTTAAGAAACTCGAAAACGATATATATATAACGATTATCGTTATAACAACGTCTTACTAGGTACATATGAATCATATTAAGATATTGATACACTTGGTTAATTATGTTAAATGATAAGTAAATATATTATTAAGTGTATTAACAATGAAATACATATGTAAAAATAAGACTACTAACTTAATGATTTCGAAACGAGACATATATGTAACGATTATCGTTGTAACGACATTTAACTGTATATATATCATACTAAGATATATTATATATCATAATATCATGATAATATAACAATTTAACATCTAATTTGTTATAATAAACAATGGGTTAACAACATTCAACAAGATCGTTAACCTAAAGGTTTCAAAACAACATTTACATGTAACGACTAACGATGACTTAACGACTCAGTTAAAATGTATATACATGTAGTGTTTAAATATGTATTCATACACTTTTTAAAGACTTCAAGACACTTATCAAAATACTTCTACTTAACAAAAATGCTTACAATTACATCCTCGTTCAGTTTCATCAACAATTCTACTCGTATGCACCCGTATTCATACTCGTACAATACACAGCTTTTAGATGTATGTACTATTGGTATATACACTCCAATGATCAGCTCTTAGCAGCCCATGTGAGTCACCTAACACATGTGAGAACCATCATTTGGCAACTAGCATGAAATATCTCATAAAATTACAAAAATATGAGTAATCATTCATGACTTATTTACATGAAAACAAAATTACATATCCTTTATATCTAATCCATACACCAACGACCAAAAACACCTACAAACACTTTAATTCTTCAATTTTCTTCATCTAATTGATCTCTCTCAAGTTCTATCTTCAAGTTCTAAGTGTTCTTCATAAATTCCAAAAGTTCTAGTTTCATAAAATCAAGAATACTTTCAAGATTGCAAGTTTACTTCCAAGTTTTCTAAATCCATTCCAAGTAATCATCCAAGATCAAAAAACCTTTGTTACTTACAGTAGGTTATCTTTCTAATACAAGGTAATAATCATATTCAAACTTTAATTCAATTTCTATAACTATAACAATCTTATTTCAAGTGGAAATCTTACTTGAAATTGTTTTCGTGTCATGATTCTGCTTCAAGAACTTTCAAGCCATCCAAGGATCCTTTGAAGTTAGATCTATTTTTCTCATTTCCAGTAGGTTTATCCAAGGAACTTGAGGTAGTAATGATGTTCATAACATCATTCGATTCATACATATAAAGTTATCTTATTCGAAGGTTTAAACTTGTAATCACTAGAACATAGTTTAGTTAATTCTAAACTTGTTCGCAAATAAAAGTTAATCCTTCTAACTTGACTTTTAAAATCAACTAAACACATGTTCTATATCTATATGATATGCTAACTTAATGATTTAAAACCTGGAAACACGAAAAACACCGTAAAACCGGATTTACGCCGTCGTAGTAACACCGCGGGCTGTTTTGGGTTAGTTAATTAAAAACTATGATAAACTTTGATTTAAAAGTTGTTATTCTGGGAAAATGATTTTTATTATGAACATGAAACTATATCCAAAAATTATGGTTAAACTCAAAGTGAAAGTATGTTTTCTAAAATGGTCATCTAGACGTCGTTCTTTCGACTGAAATGACTACCTTTACAAAAATGACTTGTAACATATTTTTCCGACTATAAACCTATACTTTTTCTGTTTAGATTCATAAAATAGAGTTCAATATGAAACCATAGCAATTTGATTCACTCAAAACGGATTTAAAATGAAGAAGTTATGGGTAAAACAAGATTGGATAATTTTTCTCATTTTAGCTACGTGAAAATTGGTAACAAATCTATTCCAACCATAACTTAATCAACTTGTATTGTATATTATGTAATCTTGAGATACCATAGACACGTATACAATGTTTCGACCTATCATGTCGACACATCTATATATATTTTGGAACAACCATAGACACTCTATATGTGAATGTTGGAGTTAGCTATACAGGGTTGAGGTTGATTCCAAAATATATATAGTTTGAGTTGTGATCAATACTGAGATACGTATACACTGGGTCATGGATTGATTCAAGATAATATTTATCGATTTATTTCTGTACATCTAACTGTGGACAACTAGTTGTAGGTTACTAACGAGGACAGCTGACTTAATAAACTTAAAACATCAAAATATATTAAAAGTGTTGTAAATATATTTTGAACATACTTTGATATATATGTATATATTGTTATAGGTTCGTGAATCAACCAGTGGTCAAGTCTTACTTCCCGACGAAGTAAAAATCTGTGAAAGTGAGTTATAGTCCCACTTTTAAAATCTAATATTTTTGGGATGAGAATACATGCAGATTTTATAAATGATTTACAAAATAGACACAAGTACGTGAAACTACATTCTATGGTTGAATTATCGAAATCGAATATGCCCCTTTTTATTAAGTCTGGTAATCTAAGAATTAGGGAACAGACACCCTAATTGACGCGAATCCTAAAGATAGATCTATTGGGCCTAACAAACCCTATCCAAAGTACCGGATGCTTTAGTACTTCGAAATTTATATCATATCCGAAGGGTGTCCCGGAATGATGGGGATATTCTTATATATGCATCTTGTTAATGTCAGTTACCAGGTGTTCACCATATGAATGATTTTTATCTCTATGTATGGGATGTGTATTGAAATATGAAATCTTGTGGTCTATTGTTACGATTTGATATATATAGGTTAAACCTATAACTCACCAACATTTTTTGTTGACGTTTAAAGCATGTTTATTCTCAGGTGAATACTAAGAGCTTCCGCTGTTGCATACTAAAATAAGGACAAGATTTGAAGTCCATGTTTGTATGATATTGTGTAAAAACTGCATTCAAGAAACTGATTTCGATGTAACATATTTGTATTGTAAACCATTATGTAATGGTCGTGTGTAAACAGGATATTTTAGATTATCATTATTTGATAATCTACGTAAAGCTTTTTAAACCTTTATTTATGAAATAAAGGTTATGGTTTATTTTAAAAATGAATGCAGTCTTTGAAAAACGTCTCATATAGAGGTCAAAACCTCGCAACGAAATCAATTAATATGGAACGTTTTTAATCAATAAGAACGGGACATTTCAGTCGAGTCCTAAACAACTCATGGAAAATATTTACACTAGGTTCTCTATTTACACAATTGCAGTACATTTCAAAAAGAATAATTTTCTGTAAGCCAAAAGGGTGAATTTGGCTCAAACCTATCCCATAATGGGCAAGAACTCTTTGCAAAAATGTGGATGGGGGAATACGCAGGTTTCCTACGATTAATTGTAATTTGTATAACGTAATCATCTTTGGAGGAGGTTTATTGGCTCTATCGTCTGATGATGAGACTATCGGGTTCAAATGTCTAAGGTTTTTGTATGTTATGCAGAGATCATCTATTTGTGCTTCTGTTATGCATGATGGGATGTATTTACGTTACGTGTGTCCTTCTGCGAAGATGTACTGCTAGACTCGGCCATGGTAGTTAAATAACAATCACAGAAACAGAGGAGAAAGAAAATTGAATACTAACCTTAAGAAAATTATTACTATGAACCCTAGATGTAATTGCAGAAGATCCTTGAAAGAGTTTGAAAGTTTCGGAAAAGGGAAATTGAAGTGTACATGGAGTATTTATAATCAAATTGGTGGAAGTTGAAAGTGTACGATTGAGCCATCTGTACAACCCAGATCAATTGGGATTAATTTTGGATTTCAAAATGTATATTAAATAGTGTTAGGGGTGTTTTGGTGGCAAAATCATCATTAGAGGGTGACGTCAGGTCAGAGCAACAGACGGCTACAGCAGTTTGTGTTATCGAGGAAAAAGGCATCTTTCATTTTATATAGTTTAATGACTTTATTTTTACAAAAATAAAGACATTAAACTGGGGGGACTTAATGGTGTATCCTCTAGGATACACGTATAAAAACATCATTTTTGTACAAAAGAAAGGATCGAAAAGCATAAAAGATAATTTCGACAGTTTTTATCATTATCCATCCAACGTTTAGCAGGCCGCCTAACGTCATGCATAAGCCCTGTAGGCATCTTCTATGCTTAAGCCCTTTGATTAAGCACGTGAGCGGCATGCAACCACGTTAGCACATGCCAAAGGCGGTTTCGAATATATCGCATAACTGAATCAATCAGCATTTGGCACGTGTTCCCGAGAATTTCGTACCTTCTACGCCTATAAATAGACCCCTGGATCACCACATTTCACATATGAACTTCAGTCAGAGAGAAGTACACTTTCTTTCCCACACAGTACTTTCTCACTCTAAAACTTTAGCTGCTTAGCAACAGAACGCTACATGGACCAATTCCAGTTTGGCTCAAAGACTGATTGAGGCCACCCCACGGATTTGTCATTCGTGTTCCGGGTCTGCAGGGATTCTTTCCTGAGAGAAAACATCTGTCGACAACATATCGCTCAACGCTAGGATGTTATAGTACTGTACTGGTACCTTTCATCCGATATACGAAAAATAATTCCAACAATTAACTAATAACTTAATTCATTCCTACCTAACGTTAAAAAAATTAGAACACAACTATTCAATATATATTTTAAGCTTATTATATAAAAATAACTTTTACTTTAATTTTTACATATTTATTTATTCCATTTTTCTTTAATTTTTAAATTATTAAAATACTCGAAAACTCAACAATTCTTGTATATAACAAATGGAAGAGTACCAAGACTATAAGGTTTAGTATATATAGATAATATAACCATCCAGAGGTACGAACAATCCCGTTAAACCAGGTAGCGAAACGAAAAACAAAAAGGGAACGTTCGATGTCGTCCCAAACACCTTGGACAAGGAAATCTCACCAACGGTGGAACAACCCCAACCCTAGAAGAAATTGATTGCTAACATTCACTTAGTGAAACTTCAGATGATGAAATGCATGTTTCTGGTGGCGAAGAAGGTGAAAAATGTGAGAAATCACCAACTGGTTACAAAAGATTGAATCTCAGCATCTCTGGTCCCAAGACCGGTGGTCCAAGTGGAATCGGGTCACCCCAAGATGACACCGAGATGATCACCAAAATGATCTCCGCAGACGTTGAGAAATAAGTAATCGAGAATCTGAAAGCCATGTTGGGTGACAGTCCCAACCTAGTAAGTAGACAACAGCTGCAGAGTTCCGACATCCCGAAGGCTGGATCTCTGTCGGCCATCAGTGCAGGAGATGATGGTGTTGCAAAAGCTGTCAAAAATGCATGGTTCACCGAACACCTTGTGCATGCCGCCCCACAAAAATATAAACACCCTGTCACAACCCGCCATTCAAGGCACTGCACTTAAGAATCTGTTTGTCCTGATAACTGGAAACAAGGCTAAACGACCGGTTGAGATGTCCGCCACCAGCCAGAAGTTTTGTGAACGGATCACTAGTAACATTCTCCCCAAAAACATCGTCATACCGATCACTTTGGGAGTGTATAGAAGCACAACTGATCCGGATGATTTCTTGCAAATTTTTGAAGGTGCCATGAAGACCCAACACGGGAGTGATGAGGTGACATGTCATCATTTTAAGACTGTCCTACAACCCGCAGCCAAAGAATGGTTCGCCAAACTACCATCTAATGATATTACATGCTTTGCAGATCTGCGGGAGAAGTTTCTCATGCAATACCAAAACCTTCGAAGGCACACACTCACGCATCTGTATGCTCATGAAATACTAATGTACCTGGGGGAAAAGATTGAAAACTTCATCACCAGGCAGTCTACTCTTTGAATCTAATCTGGCAACCTGACAATATTAGTGTAATCTACTACTTATCATTACAACAGTAAACAACATACAAACATAGATTATCATAATCCATATTAAGAATAACAGTGGATAGTAACTACACTTGTTACTAAATACCAATATCCGTAAGTATAGTCCCACTCACGGATTACCAATAAGAACTTAGTGGTCTTATATTACTAA
This sequence comes from Rutidosis leptorrhynchoides, assembly GCF_046630445.1. NCBI lineage: Eukaryota > Viridiplantae > Streptophyta > Magnoliopsida > Asterales > Asteraceae > Rutidosis > Rutidosis leptorrhynchoides. Next base: position 423,419,402 of record NC_092334.1, read on the forward strand.
GCCTTCACTGTTGCCATTATCACCTAAGAATATCATATTCTGAGTTAGTATACCTTTCAAATCATACTTAACAATATTTTAACAACTAAATAGCTTAAAACATTCCAATCATACACCTGGGTCAAAATTGCACTTAACCCATCTGTTTTCACAACACATACACGTGTTTCTGAGTCAGTCATGCACCGTGTGACCGAACACGCGTATATAACATGTAATCATTTCCTAATCACTTAAAAATGTTTCCATACACGTAGGAGAACATATATACACACGTAAGATTTTTACGCGTGTTAAAACAAGCTTCGCTTGTGTTTTCAGGGTTGACCCTTGTCTAACAGGTCTTATCCACCCGGATAAAGGGCTCATCCGCGTGGGTGAAGGCTCAGACATGTGGATAAGGTCTTACACGCGTGGGTAAGGATGTTTACATGCGTCTGAGCTGAAGAACACGGTTGTGATGAGTTTTAACATCCAAAATCAAATTTTTGCAAGTTTAGATCAAATTACCTCTTACAGAACTTCATAATAATCATATCTAAGCTATTTTGAGCATCAAACAACGCATACAAACACATATTACACAAGAATTAATCACCACTTTAGGAACTTAAAAAAACCATAAAACTTAACATATAATCATTTGAAATGCACGTTATTTGCCTTGTTTAGATCACTAAAAACACGAGGATTGACGTGTGTGCAGTCGTGTGCGTGTGCGAATTCAAAAAATTTAAATTTATAACCTATACTACTACGACTTTAGCACTAACGGGCAGAGTCCCGACCAATTTAGAGTAGTGGATGTAAGTACAAGATCGTCCCAAGAGAGGTATGCAATAAATGTAGTCGGTGGATTTGTATTATCTATTCTAGATCGTTATATATATATATATATATATATATATATATATATATATATATATATATATATATATATATATATATATATATATATATATATATATATATATATATATATATATATATATATATATATATATATATATATTGCAGGAGGAATGGATAGTTTTGGATTGAAATCAAATAAAGGAAAGGAAGGATGCTGGTTCGGTTGGAGATTTTATATGTAAACGGATCTTATTTTAAGAGCGTCTTCTTAAATGACTTTAAGCGTTTAAACATGAACATCGGGGTCGTTAATCCCTTTATTAGCGAAGTGTACTTAACTATCACTTAAGTGACACTAAGGTTGAATGTATGAATGCACTAAGGGACTTAATTCGATGGTTCCACCCGCGCATACCGAATATATTAAGAGGTCATATTCGTTAATGTACCAATATCATGAAATCTACTGTATCAATTTAGAACAATTGGTTTACTCAACCAAGTCCGTTAGCGTTATCAACAAAAAACATTCAAAAATAGAGTAATAGTCTTCAGTCTAGACCAGGCCGCCAACTCTTGTCATCCAGCCGCCGGATGGTATTGAGCAAGTGAGGCCGCCGGCTAGCCATAGATAGCCACAGGCTAAAATTGGCTTTTACCATATTTTTGCAACCTATTGTTCTTTAGTTCCTCTGTCGGCTAGCCATAGACAACCGTTGGCTTGGAACGTTAATAGACAGAAACCAGTTATAATTACCATAGACATTGTTTAAAACAAGTTTTTGATTTTAAAGGTCCTAAGCCGCCGGCCTCGCTACTCAGGCCGCTGACCCTACTCAACTAAGTATCAAATCCGATTACAGTTTTCCCCCTTTTTTCCCAAACCAACAACCTAAGGGTGTTTAGCTACTCATATTTAAATAAAAACAACAAATAAAGCAATTAAACATAGTATTCTTTAGAAACCATAATAAGTAAATGAGAATTATACCTTGCTTAAAAGATGATTAAAGGAGATAAGCTGGAAAATAACTTGAATATCTTGAATGAAAAGTACAATACTCGGTTTTAAGCCGGAAAATAACTTGAATCCTCAAATAACAATGCTTGAAAGATTACTTGGATAATTTAACTTGAATGTAAAATAGAACTGGATTTTTGACAGAATGTAAAACCTAATCTACAAAGTATAAAAGTGCACACAGAAACTGGAACTGGCGCCATCCTTTTAAAGGAAAAATCTAGCCACCTTTCTGGTATGCCGGTGAGGCTGAGGCAGCAATCTTGAACTTGATGGCTGTTGTCTTCAGATATGGAAAGTGTATTATGTATTTTTAAGTAGCATGCTCAACTGACGACTTATCCATCAAGGCTGCAGTCCTAAAAGATTATTTCCTTTTTTACTAAGTCGCGTTAATCATTTCCTTAAATAACCCGACGGCTTTGAATTCTTGGATGCCACCTGGGATGCTTCTGGAAATATTTTAATTATAAGCCGAATATTTTCCTTATTTAATTTGGTCGTCGTATTGATGATCTTGGCACCAGTATTGAGCTTTACGTGGGAACTATTCTTCCACACTTTTTACTTTAATTTGACTTTTATTTTACTTTGGTGAGGCCGCCGTCCTGGGCAGTATTCTCAGGTATTCTTTGGCCTTTTAATTTTATTTCATTTTAGCTTTATTTTCTTCGTAATTGTGCCTGTAGAGATCACAAACAACTTTTTCACATAGTTAGTAGCCTTTGCTCATTTTCCCCCGTTAAGCAAAGGAATAAGTCTTATATGTGCGTATTTGAGGAAGATATCACCGTAAAAAGTTTATAAACATATGTATAATTTCGCTGCTATCAGGGAGTGATTCACGAAATCGTTTGCCTTACATTTGCATGTTTGATTTTGAGATTTGAGAGCAAAGAAGGCTTAGGCAGGGTTATGAGTTTTGAAAAATGGAAGGAGGTGAAAAATACAGAGTATACGTATCAAATGAGTTACTTCATGATGAGGTAAGCGTACCCCATAGCACATGTGTATTTACTAGTTTTCAGCAACCTAACGCACCTCATTAAGCGGTCCTAACGAGGTCCACATAATATAAGCAAATATGTTATGTGACACTTGTCACAAAAAACACTCAACTAGATAATCAATTAATTATAAACACATAATTAAAATTTCACTAATATTAACTAAGGGTAAAAAATTCATTTACCAGTAGGCCTAAATCCAGGTTGTTAAAATCTACCCCCTTTAAGAAGATTCAGTCCTCGGAATCTAGTCACGTTCAAACAAAGAAGTTTATTTGATTCTCACTACAACCCTTTTCTTGTAAGTCAACTACAAACTTACCATCAAGTTATTCCTCCACTAACATCACAACCTCTGTTTTCTAACTCAAGTTCGAGGCTAAACGGTAATATCCATTTACTCTAACTTACTTAATTGGTTGAATTACTATCGGCGAGCTTTAAATCAAAATATTTCATAGAATCAATTACCAAGATCAACAGTCAAATCCATTTTTTTTCATTCGAAACCAAGCACTGTTCCCGACAAAATGCAAAGGATACTTAACTTTCATGACAAAACACCATCCAAACAATGACATTTACCCCGAAAATCTTTAAACTAACTAATAGTACTTACAAATCCCACAGTCAATTCATCGATCAAGGTCCAAGTCATATCACTATATTGCTTAGTACTATCAAATCCACCGATTTTTCATTAGGTCTAACTCTATACATAGTTAAACTCTCTTAAATTTTCAAGCAATGGCAACTGAATACCATCAATTTCACTATGCTTAGTACTTATGTCCATAAAACACATCTTTGTTTTACTAAAATTGTCCATGCTAGTCAATTCATACTCAAACAATTCGTTATCCAACAGTCAGTCCATGGTCTATGTATCATTCAAGTCATCTAAATTTCCTTATTTTTTTCCAGAATTTCATATGATTTACTACAATATAACTTCGTTGGCCAGACGCAAGTTATGATTTTAATCATACTTTTGTTCTGAATAACACTCTTAGGAAAATCCTATATAGTTCAAAATTCCATCCAAGAAAGTCAAGGCCACAATCTGACATCCCGTCAAAGTCTATACACAAAGTCATATATCAATACCATATCTACTCATCCTATGCAACTTAACACAATAGTCAAAATTGATTCACCAAGGTCACACCATTTTCAAACCCGTGATAATCCATAATTATATATTAAAAACCTTGAAAGTTCTGGAAGTCATAAGAACAGTAAAGTCACACCACATGCTCATCATGAAACCCCATTCAAGTCATGGTTTTCTAGTCTCAAAAAAGTATAATAAGGATCACTATCCACACGCACTTCCTAGTGGTTATAATAAAAGGCATACGAGTCAATGGAAGGGCATCAGTTCCTTCAGGAATTACTACAGGCTCTATTCAACTATTCCAAACATATACAACAATATAATAGGGAAAGCATCATATATCTCAATTCATTCATGGCCCACAATCTAACAAGTCACATACCCCATGGTATTTAACTACATGGAACAATTCTCCCTATAAAGTCTATGGTACATGAAACATACATAACATACATAAATCAGGGTGTAGGCTCAGACGTGTGGGTAAGGTCTTACACTTGCAGGTAAGGCTGTTTACACACATCTGAGCTGAAGAACACGGTTGTGGCGAGTTTTAACACCCAAAATCCAATTTTTTCAAGTTTAGATCAAATCACCACTTCCATAACTTCATAATAATCATCTCTAAGCTATTTCAAGCATGAAACAAAGCATATAAACACATATTATACAAGAATTAATTACCACTTTATGAACATAGAAAAATCCATAAAACTTAACATATAATCATTCAAAATCCATGCTATTAGATCACAAAAAACACGGGGATTGATTCACGAAATCGTTTGCCTAAAATTTCTTAGTTTGATTTTGAGATTTGAGAACAAAGAGGGTTTAGGTAGGGTTCCGAGTTTTCAAAAATGGAAAGAGGTGAAAAATATAGAGTATAAGTATCAAATAGGTTACTTCATGATGAGGTAACCCGTACCCCATAACACACGGGTATTACCAGTTTTCATCAACCCACCACACGTGATTAAGTGGTCCTAATGAGGTCTAAATTAAATAAGAAACTATGTTCCGTAACCCTTGTCATAAAATGCACTCAACTAAACAATCAATTAATGATAAACATAACACCGTACTTTTTTTATCACAGCGGAAGACATATTTACAAAACGTACCCTTACATACATATAAACATTATTTTCATAAATCCGATCTTAAATACATCATTATAAAAACAACAGGTATTACGTTAATATCCGATTACACATATAAAATACTAGACATCAAAGTTGGCCTCGTTAAATATATCTTCAATAAGTTCCTTCCCTTCTATCTAGCATGCAAAAGATCCAAAACCTGCAAGGGAGGAGGTAAGAGGTTAGCACGAAGCTAAGTGAATGGAACTACCATACGGGTCTATCATATATATCAACTTGTACTAAGCTATATCAACTAACAGCAATCACAACATCCAACAACAACATCAATGCTCCAATAAGAGGGTCGGCGGCTTGTGCAGGCCTTCGACCACTTGCTGATCAAGCAAGGGTCTACTGATAGTCCTAACTACTGAATCTACAGTATAGCCATCCTCGCACAACGAATACATTATTCTGAACTATACTCAACAAATAGTAGTCCACAAGAACCAACCCAACCATTCGAGGTTGACCTCATTGAGATAAACTCAACCAATCGAGATTCGCCTCTTGACCGGAACCCAGCCAATCGAGGTTCTAACAACAAAGGGCACAACTAGGCAATTGACACAAGCAACTCACTACTATAGCTAACGCAAGGCAACCCTACACTATACACCATAATCAGTAATGCTACAACAATATAATTACAACATAAGACAACTAAGATTGGTAAATCATAGTAGCACAACTTGCTTGTATAAACTACATTCAAAGACAGTCCCACTCATCGATTACCGGCAATAGCTCAGATGTCTATCTACTGAGCATGTTCCGTGTTCTTATCACATAAGAACAATGTAAACCAAGTTAGTATAGTGCTTAAATCAAAATTAGACACACGGGGAGCATAACAGCTAAAAACCGACACTTAGCATAAATTTCCCCAAAATAACACAGTGAGTTTTCTGTCATAGACAGTCGTTCGACTGTCTCAATTTGACGATCGTATGTCAAAGACAGTCGGTCGACTGTATCTACCAACACCAACGGTCGACTGTCACAGTTCGGCGGTCGACTGTCATAGTCTGACGGTCGACTGTCAAAGACAGTCAATCGAATGTTTTCTTCAGTTGTAGCAGAAACAGCAACAAACTAACGGGTTTTGAGCCAAATTCACCAAATCTCGATCTTGGACTCGATTTAGACCTCAAAATTGAAAACAACTTGTTTATAAATTGATATCGGCTAAAAGTCACATTTTTACCTCGATATTAAGGCCCAAAAATAATAAAGTTCCAAACTTTTTCACCAATATAATCACTTTGTCAGTTAATTTGGTAGATTTAGTAATTACAAAGGCGATGTAAAAAGAATTAAGTAAAATGGAGCTAAAACGAAGAATCTGGAGCGAAAACGGTGAAACACAAGTTACGACCCCGAAAACCAAGTTACGATCCCGGGAACGAGAAAAATGATCCAAGCAAACAGAAAACCAAAGGCCAAAAAAGGCCTGTCATACGGCCTGCCAACATCACAAATGGCCTGCCAGCAAATGGCCTGGCCAAACGGCTTTCCTGGCCATACGGCCTGCCAGCCGTATCCCTGCAAAAATCCTGCCTGCCGTCCTGCCTTCCGTCCTACATGCCGTCCTACATGCCGTACCATTTGCTAGGGGTTTTTCAGCCCATTTATTAACAACTTTGCCATCAAGCTTTCCTATGAATAGGTGGCACATCCCACCATTTCAACACACACCTTCTTCATTTCTCTCTCTAAAACATCTCTCTATTGTCGCTCTCTAGTGATCAGTAGGAGATTAGTTATCTCTCTACTTTCTCTCTCTAGATTCTAGAGAGAGAAAAGTACAGAGATTAGGAAATTAATTATCTCTCTATTGTCGCTCTCTAGTGATCAATATGAGATTAGTATGTAGTTAGTAGTAGAAGCTATCAAGCATTGTAATGCTATGGATATTATGAAAAAATACAAGTGTTATTATGCCGATATTATTCGGTAATATCTATCCTTTCTTTTGTTAATTTATTATAATATTCTTGTTCGATGTTTGTGATTTATTAATATTAGAAATTCTTGTTTCCTTGATGTGTGAGTAATTACTTGATTGTTTGCCATGATTTAATAATGTTAGTTAGGGATGATTATCGTTTCGTACTCGCTTTCTGTCTATGATATTAAACCTCGTTATTATCGTCCTTCCACCAATAAACGTGATTAAAACCTTTTATAAAGTTGACCATTATAAGGTAATTAATTATCTGTGTTTATACATTGGTCAAGGTATGAACCCATTGAAAATACTATAAAGTACATGGGGAATTACCGTAGGACCAGATCAAGACATTGGTCAAGAATATAAGACTCGAGGAAATATTGTTGCAACTGTAGAGTACAGTGTTGATGTACTATAGGACCACTTGAGCATGGTCAAGGTTAGAACCTATGGAACCACTATAAGTGTAGTAAATGGTGGATAACTAAGGGATTTATTAGGTAGATTTAAGTAAGGGCTGGTTTAAATCATAAATGGGAATTTAATGCACTACAATACAAACTAAGCTTATATATTCTTTAAGGATGACTGAGAACTATCAGAAGTTCTAATTTATCTACAAACTCTTAGATTTTACCAAACCATTGACAGAAAGTGTAACATCCCGCCTTCTTTTTGTTAAATTTATTTTAACACCGTCTTTTTTTAGATAATATCTTTCGTTATCTAAATTCGTATCCCCCGTTAATAAGTGTTTCCAATATTTTCGTTATTTAATTATAACATCTCTTGTTTACTCTAGCGTTTTTAAAATAATTCGTTTGGTTAATTCACGCACCCGCTTTCAAACTTGAGGGACTAAAGTTGCCAAGTGGGCAAACTAGTTGACTAGGTCAACTAGTCAACCCACCATCACTCATTCATTCACTCATCTCTTCTCTCTTCCTCATACTTCCATTTTTACTCCCAACTCACATAATCAAAGATTTATCATCTAATTCGGATCTAGGAAGCTCACAATAAATCCGATTGCATATTTGAAATCCTCTCTTCATCCTTTACAACTTGATACTAATTTCATTTCGTTTGGGTAACTTTTCTAAAACTCTAGATTTCTCTAATTCGTCTTATAGACTTGAAATGGTGTTAGTTAGTATCTATGGCTCGAGTCTAACATGAATATGTAATTTATTTGCTCGATCTTGTTATTTGACATAACTAGCATGAACACTCAAAATGGGTTAGTTAACTCTTTGATTTTGGTTGATTAAATGCTGTTAGATGTTAAACCTTATGTGTTAAAAGTGTTACTAGCATCATTAGCTTCGTTTTGGTATGTTGGATGACATGAAAACCTTACATTAACATGATTATCGATTTTGTGATTCTTGGTTAGGGTTTGATAGATTTTAAAACGAACTTTTGATGCATTAAATGCTTTGCAATGTTGGTGGAAAGTGTTTAGTTGTATTGTATTGGAAAGTTTTTAGTTGTATTGTATGCGTAATTACCTACGAAACGGCATATTATATGTGTATAGTAAGTTCCCGAATCATGAAATGCGTTTTATGAACTTGAAACTTGAATGATGAACTTTTAACGATCATTCGACGAGGATTTGGTCATTTAAAATGATGTGATTGTTTGATGATATGTGTTTAGTTGTATTCCTTGTTAAAATACCTTTTCCAACAATGTATGATATGCATTTAAGTGTTTGCGGTTCATAATTTGTGTTTGAATGAGTTTTGGTTCGTGCACTTGTGAATTTTCTGCAACTTCAGCTGCCCAGGTGTTTGGAAGCCATCCAAAACCTTGGACGCCGTCCAGTCCTTCACTACTGGACGCCGTCCAGCCATTTTGGACGCCGTCCAAATGAACTGATGATTTCTGCTCAACTCGGTCATTTCACGTTTAATTCCAACTATGCTACGCAACTCCGATTAACATGAAACTTGGCCAATATGTTTATATATGATTACTAATTGAAGAAAAATAGTCGGATACTCGACCCGACCCCGTTGACTTTGACTTTGACCTTGACCAAGTTTGACTTTTAGTCAAACTTGACCAAACACTTATGCAATCGTTTTAACGTGCTTTTATACTTATATCTTGCATGAAACTTGACAACATGATTCACATGCCATATTAATTGAGTCGTAACGAGCCATAGGACTAATTAAACACATTTCGCCCGACCTTATGTCGTAACCGATAATTGATACGACTTATTTGTTTAGGTCAAGGCTAAGCAACTTTTACTTGCACAACGTTTAATTTCAAGTACTTTGGCTTGCAACTACGGTGAGATCATAGTCCCATCTTTTCAACAACTTTTATACTTTTAAAACATGGGATGAGAAACATATACGATTTATACTTTTATACTTTGAACACAAATACGAAAGAAAAGATACATACGAGTTAGAACAAAAATCCTCAAGTCCAATTATCATTAGTTACACTTGTAGGGTGTAAGCGAGAACTTATGTTGTGTGGCCATACGGGTTTGACGAACCCTCATCCGGACGGATGAAATGTATTTTCGGTATATAGTGTAGGTTCTAACACTATTATGCAGAGGTAAGATTCAGTTAAGCTTTGGTAATTGGGTGCTCGTGATACAGACAACATCTTTTGGGATGTATACGCTTTGATAATCACTTTATACTAAACCTTGTGGTTTAAAAACATACGTTTACAAATACACCTATGATTTCACCAACGTTTTTCGTTGACAGTTTTCTATATGTTTCTCAGGTTCATACTTGGCTATTCGATACATGCTTCCGCATACTTTGATTACTTGCTTAGGGTCAAGCATACATGCATACGCTAGTGATAGCACCCTTGGATTCAAACTCAAACTTAAAGCATACATACATGCGCTATTGATAGCATTCGTGAATTTTCAACTTATATTATGTTGCAAGTTATTTCATTTGCACTTTACAACTTTTGTAAACTCAAACTTGTTGTCGAACCGTTTGATAAACTAAACTTTGCAAGTCCTACACGTTTCCAATGAATGCGACATAATTTTTGGTCAAACGTGTCTCATTTAGGGACAATGACCACGTAACGGGACCTAAGTTGATGGCGCCGTCAATAGCGATTTTGGCGGGTCGTTACAATTGGTATCAGAGCGTTGGTTATAGGGATCTAGGATATGCATTAATGTGTCTGACAGAGTCGTTAGGACGTATTAGTGAGTCTAGACTACAACCCGATAGTTAGCCATTGCATTCTGACATACATTTGCTATAGATAGCGCTTACTTGACTACTTGTGCATTAATGCTTGAAACTTTCTAAGGTATACTTCTTAATCATACCTAATTCTCATGCGAAAACGTATTCTGCCATTTTCTGGTAAAACACGTAAATTCAAGATCTATACGCGTAAGGATGATGCAACTTCATTCGCTACACTAGTTTGGAAATTCTGTTTTCCCATCTTATTCGCCACCGTCCCGGCTTCTTATCCACAAGTGTGGTAAAACTTTCACAACCATTGTGGTCACTACTCACTACTCACTACTGATGTTTCACTAGTGCTCTTCACTATATATCACTATTCGTTACTACTACCACTACTATTGCTGAGTATCGTCATCACTACCTATCACTACTTTGTGTACTACTCGTTACCATGATTCGTTACTCTCTTTATACCTAAGGATACCACTAATCGACTTTGAATGTTTGACGCGAACAATCAGTTATACATTTCCCCGCGGTAAACACATTTTCAGAGATTGCACAAACTCTTTCGATTAAATACGAGTCTTGTTAAAGATGTCGTTGCACCTTGTTCATTCGCAATCTTCACGATTACACAAACTTAACCATATGGAGAGGTGTTGGAATGGATGTATGAACTAACGAAATATAACGACACTTGATCGACGTAGTTATATTACGATAAGTCATACCAAAGTCCCAATGGCTCAAAATGATGATGAGTAAAGAATTTAAAATCTATTTAATACTTCCAGACCTAGAAAACTTCGAGGTAATAATTGGTATGGATTGGTTAGCCAAGACAAAATCCAACATTTCCTGTGATCTCAAAAGCCATTCGTATCCCCATCGAGGATGGTGAACCCTTGATCGTTGTAGCAAAAAGGGATGCACCGTGCTCAACCTCATTTCGTGCCTCAACGTTGAAAAAAAAAATACCTTCGTATAGGTTGTTTTACAATTCTAGCTAACGTTAAGAAAGTCGAGACCGATGAAAAGCGTATCGAAGACATACCGATTGTCAGTGATTTTTTCGATGTTCTCTCTGAGGGACTACCAAAACTTCCACCTCATAGGCCATTGAACTCCAAATTGATCTTAGACCAGGAGCCGCACATGTAGCACGTACATCGTATAGACTCACTCCATCCAAAATGCAAGAATTACTAAGTTAACTCCAAGAACTACTTGACCGTGGTTTTATCTGACCTAGCCGTCCACCATAGGGAGCTCCAATCCTATTCGTTAAGAAGAAAAATGGTTCCCTGAGAATGTACATCGATTATCGTGAACTAAATAAATTGTCGGTCCAGAACCGATATCCTCTTCCCCGTACCGACGACCTCTTGATCAATTACAAGGATCCCATGTGTATTCCAAAATCGATCTCCGTTCCGTTTATCATCAATTGAGGGTTAAGGGAGAAGTTGTCTCTAAAACCGTTTTTCGAACTCGCCACGGTAGTTATGAATTTCTTGTAGTGTCGTTCAGTTTAACTAATACCCCGGCCATATTCATGGATCTTATGAATCGCGTATGCAAGCCTTATCTAGACAAAAACGTTATCGTATTCATAGGCGACATCTTAATCTACTCCAAATGTGACAAGAACACGAACAACATCTTTGCCATATGCTCGAACTCTTGAGAAAAGAACAACTCTATGCCAAATTATCCAAGTGTGAATCTTGGTTAAACGAAGTCCAATTTTTAGACCACAATGTTAGTGGTCAAAGTATTTCAGTCGATCCCGCGAAAATCGAAGCCATAAGTAATTTGGAAACCCCCACTACTTGTGACGACCCGGAAATTTCTGACCAAATTTAAACTTAATCTTTATATGGTTTCGACATGATAAGTAAAGTCTATAATGTTGAGTCACAAAACAATTTAAACTATATTCATGTAATCATTTAACTTTGACCAATTTCTGACGATTCACGAACAAATGTTGTAAATAAATAAGTATATATATATATATATATATATATATATATATATATATATATATATATATATATATATATATATATATATATGAATGTAAGTATATGTAATAGTTTGAAATTATAACATATAATTTAAGCATTAGAATTAAATACGTAAAATATGATACAAAATAATTAATAGAATAGTTAAGTTACTAGTAAAATGAACATATATATATATATATATATATATATATATATATATATATATATATATATATGTATATGTATGATATTATATATATATATCTATGATTTCTATTAATAATAATAATTATATTGTAATATATAAGTATTAAATATTCAATAAATGTTATTATATGATTATTAGAAATTATATAATTAATAAATTTAATATATTAAATGTAATTACAAGTGAAATCTAGTTAATATATCATTATTATATTTATTATTATTACTAATATTAATATTTGTACTATTAATGTATATTAAAAAGTACTTTATGGAAAATGATACATAAGAATTGTTATGTTATTATTATTATTAATATTATATTATAGTTATCATTGTTAATATCATTATTATTATAATAGTAATTATAATTTCAGTCATTTTGATTAATGTTAGTATTATTATTAGATACCATTATCATTAATAATTAGTATTATTATTATAAATTATTATTATCATTATCATTATCATTATAACTATTAGAAAATGATATAATTTATTATCAATCATTAATAACATTATTAAAAACATTTTTAGTAATATTTGATAACATTAATATTATTATTACTAACTCTATGATTAACATTATTATAATTTTAATTTTAATTATTATTATAATTATAATTATTAATTATTATAATTATTAATTGATATATTTTGTATTAATATATATATATTATATATATATATAAATTACAACACAGATGGGCTCCAAATCAATTTACAATCACGATCACACTTTTATGATTTTGTTTTTGGTCTCTAAATCGAATCCAATTATCAAACGCAGACAAAATCCGTTGAAGGTCTCCATCTACTTTCAAGTTTTCTTTTTATTTTTTATTTTTTTTTCTTTTCTTGCTAGAGACTGCCGAACCATTTTTCTATATAAATCCATCGAATTATTGGTAATGGGAGTCACCTAATTCAGTTCCTTTATTACCATTATCAATTAACAATTTTAAAGCTTTCAATTATCGAATTAAAAAAATATATATAAAAGGAAGAACGCTTCTACTCTGTTCATGTGTACAATTTTGAAAAGCTCAAAATTTAGTTTTATTTCAAAATGTGTTAATGAGGTCTTGCTAGGAACCTTTTGTTCATACTTTCTGTAAAATTTCAAAGTTCAATTCATCTTATCGAGTGACAATTCCTGAGTCAAAGTTTCAAAGTTAAAAAGTCAACAATCTGTTCATGGTATAATTCGAGCTTGTTTTGATATTTTAAGTTTAATTGATGATGCACGTAGTTTCTAATAATGGTTTAGAATCTTTTTCATTCAGGTATCGTGGTCTAAAACGTTCAAAAAGTTCGAATTTGATTGTGGGTTCAATAAATGTTTTTCGTGTCTGATTCAGTTTAATTCTTTAAATCTCTTCTGTTTTAAGTAATTTAAATACTTCTAAATGTTACGTATCACTTATAAATTCTAAAGCTTATTATGAAATACATTATAAGTTGGGTTTAATCCCTGATCGAATTGTTGATTCAAGAAGAAGATGAATAAAAAGAAATACGAGTTATATTTAATGGAAAGGGTATTAATTCAGAAAGTAAGATAACGGGAGAGTGGTCTTGGAAGTTTTGGGTAACTGAGAGGTCTCGGGTTCGATTCTAGGCTTGGGCAGTTTTTTTTTCTAAAAGCTTCAACAAAGGTAGTTCCATGTTCTTTTATTATTATTATTATTATTATTATTATTATTATTATTATTATTATTATTATTATTATTATTATTATTATTATTATTATTATTATTATTATTATTATTATTATTATCATTATTATTATTATTATTGTTATTATTATTAGTATTATAATTATTAAGATTATTAGTACAGATATAAGTATTATGGTATAAATTCATTTATTATTATTATAGATACAAATATGAATTGGCATTATTAGTAATGTTATTACTAATATCATTTAAGATATAACTTTATCATTTTACTACTAGTATAACTGTTATTATTATTAAAATGATTAGGAATATTATTATCATTATCATTAATATGAAAATAATAAAATTTATTAGTATTTTCTTTAAAATTAGTATTAGTATCATTTTATAATTATTAGTATTATTATTATCAACAAAAATATTATTGATATTATCATTATTATTAGTTTTACCCAAAAATTATTAGTTTTTAATCACTAAAACTATTATTATTATTATTATTATTATTATTATTATTATTATTATTATTATTATTATTATTATTATTATTATCAAGTATTGTCTATATCATTATTATTAAAATAATAGTAATTATGAAAATAAAGGTATTAAACGACGTTGTTAAGATTATAAGTATTAAAATAAAGATTATATATATATATATATATATATATATATATATATATATATATATATATATATATATATATATATATATATATATATATATATATATATATATATATATATATATATATATATATATATATATATATATATATATATAAATTACATAACTTAACTATATTAATAATTCTATATATAAAACGAAAATATATAAATAATTAATAAACTTATAAATTATTAAATATAACAAGTACATCACTAATAATAATATATAAATTTATTCGAATACAATTATGTGTGTTAATATATATACAAATGATATAGGTTCGTGAATCCGAGGCCAACCCTGCATTGTTCAGTTCAGTCGTATGCATATTTTTACTACAAAATATCGTATTGTGAGTTTCATTACTCCCTTTTTAAATGCTTTTTATATATATTTTTGGGACTGAGAATACCTGCGCTATTTTTATAAATGCTTTACGAAATAGACATAAGTGATCGAAACTACATTCTATGGTTGGATTATCGAACCGAATATGCCCCTTTTAAGCTTGGTAGCCTAAGAGATGGTGTTTATGATAATTGCCACCAATTGACGCGAATCCTAAAGATAGATCTATCGGGCCCAACGAGCCCCATCCGGGTTACAGATGCTTTAGTACTTCGAATTTATCATGTCCGATGTGAGTCCCGGAATGATGGGGATATTCTATATGCATCTTGTTATGGTCGGTTACCAGGTGTTCACCATATGAATGAATTTTAATTCGCGAGGTACGCGTGTCAATATATGAAATCTTGTGGTCTATTAAAATGATGAAAATGAATGATTATGATAAACTAATGAACTCACCAACCTTTTGGTTGACACTTGAAAGCATGTTTATTCTCAGGTATGAAAGAAATCTTCTGCTGTGCATTTGCTCATATTAGAGATATTACTTGGAGTCATTCATGACATATTTCAAAAGACGTTGCATTCGAGTCGTTGAGTTCATCAAGATTATTATTAAGTCAATTATAGTTTGATATATTATGAAATGATATGCATGCCTGTCAACTTTCGATGTAATGAAAGTTTGTCTTTTAAAAACGAATGCAATGTTTGTAAAATGTATCATATAGAGGTCAGAACATCGCGATGTAATCATATGTTATTGTATTCGTCCTTATGGATTAGGACGGGTCGTCTCATGTGGTATCAGAGTGGTAGTCTTAGCGAACCAGGTCTTGTATTAGTATGTCTAACTGATAGTTGTTTAGATGCATTAGTGAGTCTGGACTTCGACCGTGTCTGCATGTCAAAAGTGTTGCTTATCATTTCGTGTCGAAAATTACCTACTTATCATTCTTAGGGAATCACTTGCTTATCATCCTTAGTCTAGACACATCTTATTGTATTGATTTCATGATTAGTGTATAGACAAAATTCATATCTTAGCGTATCTGCTAATTCATATCTTAGCGTATCTGTTACTGTAAACTTTGCCTGACATATTCCGTAAATCCCTCTGTAATCTACGAAATCTTTTGTTCTATATATATATAGATATTCTATGTAAATTAGAATACCATCCAATAGCCAGAAAATTATTTCATATCGAAAAATCCTTTACTCAATCGTACGAAATGGAACTCGTCACTAGTTCAAGTTCTTCGAAACCTGATAACTATTCCGACATGGATGTTCACCTAAGCTCCGAAAGCAGCGTCACCAGAATGAATCAGCCAATCAGCCATCCCCAATTCATCTGATGGGTTCGTAGTCGACATATTCAATGGAGACGCGAAGAAGGCGATCCTTTTCACCAACCGAATTTACATCTTGGCGATGAACCTGAAGCACTTACTGGCGAACCAGTCTGAAACACCATTTTTAGCCTCATTTCCAGGGTAGCTCGACACGATTATATTCTATCCACAATTCTAAACCTTATTCATTCGCTGGTTCTGACGGACAATCATCCCGGAATAATGGAAGAAGTTAACGAGCTTCGCGCCCGATTTGTAGCCTTGGAAAATATGGTGCAAAACATACCAGCTTTGTCAACATCATCGGCACCAAAAGTAGCATCAGTAACAGCACCCGTACCATCAACAATCCATGCCTCAACATCTCATTCTGTACCCCGAGTATAATCATCGTTCTACGTATCGTTCTACATCAATTATCTTCGTTCTTCATGGCAATTATGTAATCTTTAATGTTTTAGAGATTATGTATTATAGTTCTAACGGTAAATCAAATGAGATTAATATTATATTAACTCATTAAATCTATGATTACATCTGAAGAAAATATATATGTAAGTGTATTTTCATAAAGATTGTAATTAAAAATTCTTTCGTACAAACTGTTAATGGTGAAAATATTTTAACAGGTAGGTAATACCCGAGGAATATTTAGATTTCACATTAATAAGTTACATTGTACATTCTTTGAATCTGATTCAACAAGTCATTTACTATCTTACTTACATCCACAAGATATACAAATCCGTTCACCACAAAATAACCATTTTCATTCAATTTCATATTTGGATTTTGACTTACCAGAATCTAACAAGTGGCATAATGAAGAAAACATTGGACAAAATAAAATTTGTTAGAAACAAACAAATTAACTATGAGAAATTTTGTTAAGAATCCACGCTAACAAAATCCTAGCTAACTGTTCCTAGCTAACTGTTAATTCCTTATTACATTTTATTTATCGCAATTTATTTATCGCAATTTTAATTCTCGCAATTTTATTTATCGTCATTTAATTTCTGTTATTTATTTTACGCACTTTAAATACCGGGACATGTATACAAGGTTTTGACATATCATATCGACGCATCTATATATATTATTTGGAATAACCATAGACACTCTATATGCGGTAATGATCGAGTTAGCTATACATGGTTGAGGTTGATTCTAAAATAATATATATACTTTGAGTTGTGATCGAGTCTGAGACATGTATACAATGGGTCACGATACGAATTAACTAATTCGAATATTATATATTAAACTATATAGGAATTATTGAACTACCAACTGTGGACTACTAACATTGGATAATTAAAATGAATTAAAATATTGATTATAACATATGAAACTAAACATTTCTTCAAGTTTGCCACTTGATTTCATCTTAAACCTCATTTGTATTTTAACGATTACAATCTGCGTTCAAACCTTTCATGATTCTTGAAAACACCCTAATCGAGCGGATGAACCAACCACACTTCATCTACAGAAGAAAAGATTGATGCATATAGTTATGCACCTGAAAACACTCGGAACCTGAGTAAACATTTAACACATATCAGTGCTAGCTCCTTTGGCATTGTTATTTCTGAAAATAACTTTGCAATCTCTTTCTAAATTAGCCAATTCTGTCACAGCTCCAGCAAGTCAACTTCGATTTTCCAGTCGGACTAACCTTATTTTAACCTTGATATATACGTTGACTTTTCACTTTCGTTACCGGGGAACCTTTTATATTCCACAAAATTACCAGCAGACGTACCAGCAACCTCTTTGCTCCTTGGCTTCAATCTCTCCGACAAATCACTATATTTATCTATTGAAGTCTTATCATGAACTCATTGGCATCTTGTAACGAGAATTTGCCTTACCAATTACCTGGAATTAGCAATCAGTATTTTGAATCTCGCAGCATATCTACCGCAACAGTTATATGTATACATATAACATTTATCTCTTAGAATTATGGTCTTCTATTCTGAAATTTTGAAAAGCACTTAGTTTACGAATCAATACTCCAAATTCTGAAAAAGCTAAATAAAGCAGCAGAAACTATAAATAACCGTAAACAACCTTAACTGTCAGAAGTTTGATGATAAGGAATAGTATGTTGGCAGAGCAAAAAAGTTGGAACTGGAAAATGGATTGAGCAAACCATGAAGAAGGCTGTGGACAAATCACAAAGACTAAACCTGTCTTCAAAGAATCCAAATGATTCAGTGTATGCTGAAGTCTTTAGCAAATATCTTGCTCCTTACTCTGAACCCTTACGGACAAATCTTTATCATCATCTATCGATATTAGAAATTATAAGATATCATCGTATCTTTTATTATAAATATCCTCGATATTTCTGAAGATATTTTCTTAACTATTCTTATATGAAATCATTTATCTCTTCGCGATATCAGTGTTATATCAGAAAGGAAACAGTTTTAGTTTCTTAATTCTGAAAAATTTGAATTTAAAATATGAATGTTTTTGTAGTAGTGTTGGGAACTGAAGCATGAGTTAGTATAATATAATGACACTTGATCAACGTGATTATATTACAGTAAGTCATGCTAAGTTTCTAATGAAATGTGATGATTCACAGATCATAACGTCATCATGTACCATGTTACATAACTCTTTCATTCTGCTTAACTTCTGAACATATCAAGAAAATATATTCTTGATAGTTCTATTCTCAGTGATTCTGGTAATTTGACAAATCAAATCGTGCTAATACGTTCTTTCTTGTTTAGAACATTAAGTTCATTCGAAACTCCATGCTTACGAATTATGGACTATTACTCTCTTTACTAGAGGTCGAGAAGAGAATAAAAAGGCAAAGAGCTCCAAAATATAAGAGAAAATATAAAGCCCAGTAACAACATGGAGGTTACAAACCGTGGATATTAATACGAATAGCAATATAAAGACACGGTAGAATTAAGAATAGTATCACCCCAAGGTAATAATAGAAGTAAACAAATTTTTTTGGTGGAAGATTGAAAAGAAGGATGAAAGATAATAATTAGAAAAATATCAAGGATTAGCACGGGATTAAGCATTTTCACAATCTTTTGAATGTATGAACTAAGAAAGAAAGTATAGGAATGGTGAGAATAATGGAACGAAAGAGTTTACTTTATAATGGAAATACCAGACATATTAATCGAGGCAGATCACCGTATTTAATTATAGAGATCTTTGAAATGTCCCGTTCATATTGATTGTAAACGTTCCATATTAATTGATTTCGTTGCGAGGTTTTGACCTCTATATGAGACGTTTTTCAAAGACTGCATTCGATTTTAAAACAAACCATAACCTTTAATTTATCGTTAAAGGTTTAAAAATGATAATCAAAAGTATAGCATATTCACACAGCCATTACATAATGGTTTACAATAATATTACACAACAACATATGTCTTCGAATGCAGTTTTCAAACAATATTATATAAGAATGGACTCCAAATCTTGTCCTTAATTTAGTATGCAACAGCGGAAGCTCTTAACAATTACCTGAGAATAAACATGCTTAAAACATCAACAAAAATGTTGGTGAGTTATAGGTTTAGCCTATATATTTATCAATTCGTATTAATAGACCACAATATTTCATATTTCCATTTCTTGTAAACAGCATGCATGCATAAAAATCATTCATATGGTGAACACCTGGTAACCGACATTAACAAGATGCATATAAGAATATCCCCTATCATTCCGGGACATCCATCGGACATGATAACACAACATCGAAGTACTAAAGCATCCGCAACCATAGATGGGGTTTGTTAGGCCTAATAGATCTATCTTTAGGATTCGCATCAATTAGTAGATCGGTTTACTAATTCTTAGGCTACCAAGCAAAAAGGGGCATATTCGGCTTCGATCATTCACCCATATAATGTAGTTTCATTTACTTGTGTCTATTTCGTAAAATATTTATAAAACTGCATGAATTCTCATCCCAAAATATTAGATTTTAAAAGTGGGACTATAACTCACTTTCACAGATTTTTACTTCCTCGGGAAGTAAGACTTGGCCACTGATCGATTCACGAACCTATAACAATTATGTACATATATATCAAAGTATGTTCAATATATATTTACAACATTTTTAATACGTTTTAATGTTTTATGTTTATTAAGTCAGTTGTCCTCGTTAGTAACCTACAACTAGTTGTCCATAGTTAGATGTACAGAAATAAATTGATATATATTATCTTGACCCAATCCACGACCCAGTGTATACACGTCTCAGGCTAGATCACAACTCAAAGTATATATATTTTTGGAATCAACCTCAACCCTGTATAGCTAACTCCAACATTACTGCATATAGAGTGTCTATGGTTGTTCCAAATAATATATATACATGGGTCGATATGATATGTCAAAACATTTGCATACGTGTTTATGGTATCCCAAGATTACATAATATATTAGAATACATGTATAATACAATATGAGTTAGCTAGGATATGATTAATATAGATTTGTTACCAATTTTCACGTAGTTACAACAAGCAAAAATATCCAATCTTGTTTTACCCATAACTTCTTCGTTTTAAATCTGTTTTGAGTGATTCAAGTTGCTATGGTTTCATATTGAACTTAAGTTTATGAATATAAACAAAAAAAGTATAAGTTTATAGTCAGAAATACAGGTTACAAGTATTTTTTGTAAAGGTAGTCATTTCAGTCGAAAGAACGACGTCTAGATGACCATTTTAGAAAACATACTTCCACTTTGAGTTTAACCATGATTTTTGGATATAGTTTCATGTTCATAAGAAAAATCATTTTCCCAGAAGAACAACTTTTAAATCAAAGTTTATCATAGTTTTTAATTAACAAACCCAAAATAGCCCGCGATGTTACTACGACGCGTATATTTGGTTTTACGGTGTTTTTCGTGTTTTCAGGTTTTAAATCATTAAGTTAGCATATCATATAGATATAGAACATGTGTTTAGTTGATTTTAAAAGTCAAGTTAGAAGGATTAACTTTCGTTTGCGAACAAGTTTAGAATTAACTAAACTATGTTCTAGTGGTTACAAGTTTAAACCTTCGAATAAGGTAGTTTTATATATATGAATCAAATGATGTTATGAACATCATTACTACCTCAGGTTTTATGGATAAACCTAATGGAAATGAGAAAAATATATCTAGCTTCAAATGATCCTTGGATGGCTTGAAAGTTCTTGAAGCAAAATCATGACACGAAAACAAGTTCAAGTAAGATTTCCACTCGAAATAAGATTGTTAAAGTTATAGAAATTGAATCAAAGTTTGAATATGAGTATTACCTTATATTAGAAAGATATCTTAATGTAAATAAGAAAGATTTCTTGAGGTTGGATGATCACTCAAAGTGGATTTGAAAGATTGGAAGTAAGCTAGCAAACTTGGAAGTGTTCTTGGTGTGTTCTTGAGTAGTTGTTTTATAACTTCGTTTATGTATGGATTTATGAACTAGATTTAGCTAGATATTGATGAAGATGATGAAGAACACTTAGAACAATGGAAGAACACTTGAGAGAGAGTAGTTTGATGCATGTAAGTTGCAAAATGAAAGTGTTTGTGGACACCCTCGTTCACGTGAATATGAATTAATCATATAAGCTCCATTAGTTTGTTATTTTGTGAGATATTTCATACTAGATGTTAAATTATGGTTCCCACATGGTTAGGTGACTCATATGGGCTGCTAAGAGCTGATCATTGGAGTGTATATACCAATAGTAAATACATTTAGAAGCTGTGTATTGTACGAGTACAAATACAAGTGCATACGAGTAGAATTGTTGATGGAAATGAATGAGGATGTAATTGTAAGCATTTTTGTTAAGTAGAAGTACTTTGCTAAGTGTCTTGAAGTCTTTCAAAAGTGTATGAATACATATTAAAACACTACATGTATATACATTTTAACTGAGTCGTTAAGTCATCGTTAGTCGTTACATGTAAGTGTTGTTTTGAAACCTTTAAGTTAACGATCTTGTTAAATGTTGTTAACCCATTGTTTATTATATCTAATGAGATATTAAATCATTACATTATCATGATATTATGATGTATTAATATATCTTAATATGATATATATATATATATATATATATATATACATTTAAATATTGTTACAACGATAATCGTTACATGTATGTCTCGTTTCGAAATCCTTAAGTTAGTTGTCTTGTTTTTACATATGTAGTTCATTGTTAATATACTTAATGAGATACACTTTCTGCCAACTTCTCCATTTTATCATCTTCTCTCATTGGCAGAAAGTGTGCTGACTTGGTAAGACGATCGACTATTACCCAAATTGTAACATAACCACTTGCAGTCCTTGGTAATTTAGTAATGAAATCCATGGTAATGTTTTCCCATTTCCATTCCGGGATTTCAGGTTGTTGAAGTAGACCTGATGGTTTCTGATGTTCAGCTTTGACCTTAGAACACGTCAAAAATTCTCCTACGTATTTAGCAATATCGACTTTCATACCCGGCCACCAAAAGTGTTTCTTGAGATCTTTGTACATCTTCCCCGCTCTGGGATGTATTGAATATATGGTTTTATGTACTTCCTTAAGTACATTTTCTCTCACATCTCCAAACTTTGGTACCCAAATTCTTTCAGCCCTATACCGGGTTCCGTCGTCCCGAATATTAAGATGTTTCTCCGATCCTTTGGGTATTTCATTCTTTAACTTTTCTTCTTTTACAACTCCCTGCTGCGCCTCCTTTATTTGAGTAGTAAGGTTTGTACGAATAATTATATTCATAGCTTTTACCCGTATAGGTTCTCTGTCCTTTCTACTCAAAGCATCGGCTACCACATTCGCCTTCCCCGGGTGGTAACGAATCTCAAAGTTGTAATCATTCAACAATTCAATCTACCTACGGTGCCTCATGTTCAGTTGTTTCTGATTAAATATGTGTTGGAGACTTTTGTGGTCGGTATATATAATACTTTTGACCCCATATAAGTAGTGCATCCAAGTCTTTAATGCAAAAACAACAGCGCCTAATTCCAAATCGTGAGTCGTATAATTTTACTCGTGAATCTTCAATTGTCTGGAAGCATAAGCAATTACCTTTGTTCGTTGCATTAATACACAACCGAGGCCTTGCTTTGAGGCATCACAATATATCACAAAATCATCATTCCCTTCAGGCAATGACAATATAGGTGCCGTAGTTAACTTTTTTTTCAACAATTGAAAAGCTTTCTCCTGCTCATCCTAACATTCAAATTTCTTCCCTTTATGCGTTAATGCAGTCAAAGGTTTTGCTATTTTGGAAAAATCTTGGATGAACCTTCTGTAGTAACCAGCCAGTCCTAAAAATTGGCGTATATGCTTCGGAGTTTTTAGGGTTTCCAACTTTTCAACGGTTTTAGTCTTTGCTGGATCCACCTGAATACCTTCTTTGTTCACTATGTGTCCGAGGAATTGAACTTCTTCCAACCAAAATGCACACTTTGAAAACTTAGCGTACAGTTTTTCTTTCCTTAACAACTCTAGCACTTTTCTTAAATGTTCTTCGTGCTCTTGATCATTTTTTGAGTAAATAAGTATGTAATTGATGAAAACAATGACAAACTTGTCAAGGTATGGTCCACACACTCGCTTCATGAGGTCCATGAACATAGCTGGTGCGTTAGTCAACCAAAAAGGCATAACCATAAACTCGTAATGACCGTAAGGCGTCCTAAAAGCAGTCTTTGGAATATCATCCTCCTTCACCCGCATTTGATGATACCCAGAATGTAAATCAATCTTCGAATAAACCGACGAGCCTTGTAGTTGATCAAATAAGTCTTCGATTCTCGGTAGTGGGTAACGGTTCTTGATAGTAAGTTTGTTAAACTCTCGATAGTCGATACACAACCTAAACGTACCATCCTTCTTCTTAACAAACAAAACAGGAGCTCCCCACGGTGATGTGCTTGGTCGAATGAAACCATGCTCTAAAAGTTTTTGTAATTGGTTCTGAAGTTCCTTCATTTCGCTGGGTGCAAGTCTGTATGGGGCACGAGCTATTGGTGCAGCTCCCGGTACAAGGTCTATTTGAAATTCAAAGGATCGGTGTGGAGGTAGTCCCGGTAATTCTTTCGAAAATACATCGGGAAATTCTTTTGCGACGGGAACATCATTGATGTTCTTTTCTTCGGAATTGACTTTTTTGACGTGTGCATAGCAACTTCTTCTTATTAGTTTTTGAGCCTTCATGTTACTAATAAGATTTAATTTCGCGTTGCTCTTTTCTCCGTACACCATTAAGGGTTTTTCTTTTTCTCGTATAATGTGAATTGCATTTTTGTAACAAACGATCTCTGCTTTCACTTCTTTCAACCAGTCCATACCGATTATCACATCAAAACTCCCTAACTCTACTGGTATCAAGTCAATCTTAAATGTTTCGCTAACCAGTTTAATTTCTCGATTCCGACATATATTATCTGCTGTAATTAATTTACCGTTTGCTAATTCGAGTAAAAATTTATTATCCAAGGGCCTCGATGAGCAACTTAGTTTAGCACAAAAATCTCTACTCATGTAGCTTCTATCCGCACCCGAATCAAATAAAACATAAGCAGATTTATTATTAATAAGAAACGTACCCATAACAAGCTCCGGGTCTTCATGCGCTTCTGCCGTATTAATATTGAAAACTCTTCCGCGGCCCTGCCCACTAATATTCCCCTGATTCGGGCAATTTCTACTAATGTGGCCCGGTTTTCCACATGCAAAGAAAACTATGGCGGCATTATCTATTCCGACATTATTTGTTCTTTTAATTCTGTTAAACTTTGGTCCGTAGGCCTCACACTTTGCAGCACTATGACCATTTCTTCTACACCTGGTGCAAAATGTCGTGCAGAACCCCTGGTGATTCTCTTCACATCTTTGGCATGGCTGTTTTTGGTTTTTGTTGCCATTGTTGTTATTGAGATTGTTGTTGGGATTGTTATTGTTGCTATTTTTGTTGTTGTTGTTGTTGGGACGGTTATTGTAGTTGTTGTTGGGACGTTTGTTGAAGTTATTGTTACGATTGATGTTGTGGTTGTTGGGATAGTTATTGCAATTGTGGTTGTTGTATTGGTGACTCTTGTCATTGGTTTCTTCCCACTTTCTCTTGACTTGTTTCATGTTAGCCTCTTCAGTCGTCTGCTCTTTAATCCTTCCTTCGATCTGGTTCACTAATTTGTGAGCCATTCAACTTGCCTTTTGTATGGAGGCGGGCTCGTGTGAACTCACATCTTCTTGAATCCTTTCTGGTAACCCTTTTACAAATGCGTCGATCTTCTCTTCTTCGTCTTCGAACGTTCTGGGACACAATAGGCACAATTCGGTGAATCGTCATTCGTACGTGGTGATATCGAAACCTTGCGTTCGTAATCCTCTAAGCTCTACCTTGAGCTTGTTGACCTCGTTTCTGGGACGATACTGCTCGTTTATCAATTGCTTGAATGCTGACCACGGTAGTGTGTAAGCAGCATCTTGTCCTACCTGCTCGAGATAGGTATTCCACCATGTTAGCGCCGTACCTGTGAAGGTATACGTAGCGTACTTTACTTTGTATTCTTCAGTACATTTACTTATGGAAAACACCGATTCAACCTTCTCGGTCCACCGTTTCAATCTAATTGGACCCTCGGTTCCATCAAATTCCAAAGGTTTGCAGGCAGTGAATTCTTTGTAGGAACATCCTACACGATTTCTTATGGAATTTGTTCCACTGCTAGAACCAAAATTATTGTTGTTATTTTGCATTGCGACCTGCACTGTGGCTCTGTTCGCACCAAGGAAAACATGGAAGTCTATCTCACTCATGTTCAAGTTCTGACGAGTTGTCGGTGCCATTTCCTTCAAAAATAGCCAAAAGAATTGAGTTAATCATATAGAATTTAAGAGTAGTCAATAGTATTTCGTAGCATAATATGAACTTATTTATAAAAGCTTTTTCTTCATATTAGCATTTTATAGTTTTAATTCGGGTAGTACCTACCCGTTAAGTTCATACTTAGTAGCTATTATACAATTCAACTACTACGATTCTATATGAAAAACTTATTACAATAATATTTCGCGTTCAAACTTTTATACAATATTTTACAAACATACAATACCACTATTATACATATAGGATGAAATATAGCACATAATAACTTGTTACTCGGCAGCTATAAAGGCAATTCTAGTTAATACATAAGCCGTTCAGCAAAAGAAATAAAGACACGTAATTCATAAGTCCAGAAACAAGTCATGCATTCTGGTTGTACTAATATTATTTTCCATCCTTGGTTATGTAGCAGATAACCATTATGACCGTTAGCTAGACAGCATGTTGCAACGTCGTCAAAAGGACGAGGGTTTCGTAATGCCCAACAGCCCCGTAACAATCTAAAAACCTTGTTTCTTACCTCAACTACCGAGTCCGTCATTTGTGAGAGTGTTTTATTTAAAAGTTGCAACCCAATATTTTTTTTCTCAATTTGATGAGAAGCGAACATTATTAACCCGTAAGTATAACATGCTTCTTTATGTTGCATGTTAGAAGGTCTTTCTAAAGAACGGAGTCCTATGTTGGGATATGTTGAGTCAAAGTAGGTTCATAACCCGTAGCGTAAAATTGCATCTGGGTTTCCCGTACTAAATGCCTTAAAGAAAACTTGGTGTAACTTAAAGTCTCCCCAATGTGATATACCCCATCTTTCAAATGAAAGCCTTTTATATACTAAGGCATGCCTGGAATGTCTTTCAAATGTTTGACAAACTAATTTTGCCATAACTAATTGTGCTGATGAATTCTGCCTGACTCTAGACAAGATTTCATCAATCATATCTCCTGGTAGGTCTTCTAAAATTTTTGGTTGTCTATCCATAACGTCCATTTTTGTTTTTATACTGTAAAATAAACAAGGATTAGATTCGTAAAAGGTTATTAACAAACAATACAAACAATTTTTACATATAAAAATACAAACACACTACAATACATATATTACACAGCATGATTACAACTCTTTAATCCGACTCACTCGTTTCTTCTTCTTCGAACTTAGTTTGTTTGGCTAATTTCCTAGGGATACTTGGTGATCCTCTAATACGAGCCGTCATTTTCACAAATGGTTTAGAAAAACCTGGTGGCCTGGATGTTCCCGGATTATTGTTAAAATCTAAGAAATACGGGGGTTTACGATACATATAAAGTTCATCGGGGTTGGAATCAGGTTTCTCTATTTTTACACCTTTCCCCTTATTATTTTCTTTTGCTTTATTAAATTGGGTCGAGGTAATTTCTATAACATCATCGGAATCCTCATCGGGATCCGATTCATCGAAAAAATTGGTAATCTTCCCAATATTATGCTTCCTCGGCGGAAACACCATTGGCCATTATTAACTTTGGTCCGTTGGTTGAGGATTTTCTTTTATTTAATCGATTTACTGTAGGTATCAATATTTCTTCCTCCGGAACCTCTTCTTCTTCCGGTTCCTCTTCTTCCGGTTCCTCCTCTTCCGGTTCCTCTTCTTCCCGTTCCTCCTCTTTCGGTTCCTCTTCGGGAATTTGTGAATCTTCCCAAAATATATTCTACTCTTCATTATTATTAGGTGAGTCGATGGGATTTGTACTAGAGGTAGACATATATCACACAATATCAAATACGCTAAGAGATTAATATATCACATAATATTTACATGTTACAATTTGTAGTTTTCAACAAAAAATATTAAGCAATCATTTTTAAAGAAAACACGGTCGAAGTCCAGACTCACTAATGCATCCTAACAAGCTCGATAAGACACACTAATGCAAATTTTCTGGTTCTCTAAGACCAACACTCGGATACCAACTGAAATGTCTCGTTCATATTGATTATAAATGTTCCATATTAATTGATTTCGTTGCGAGGTTTTGACCTCTATATGAGTCATTTTTCAAAGACTGCAACAAAGCATAACCTTTAATTTATCGTTAAAGGTTTAAAAATGATAATCAAAAGTATAGCATATTCACACGACCATTACATAATGGTTTACAATAATATTATGTAACATCCCGCATTTTTCCGTTAAATTATTTTAACGCCCGTCTATTTTTTTTTAGATAATATCTTTCGTTATCTAAATTCGTACTTTTCGTTGACTAACATTATAAATATTTACGTTATTTGGTTATAACATCTCCGGGTTACTCTAGCGTTTTTAAAATATTCGTTCGGTTAATTCACGCACCCGCTTTCAAACTCGAGGGACCGAAGTTGCCAAGGTGCCAAACTAGTTGACTAGGTCAACTAGTCAACCCCATCTCATCCATTCATTCATACTTTCACCTCCTCATCTCCTTTTTCCTCTCTAACTCAAGAACACACTTTTTAACATCTTCAAAGAATCATCATCTAAATCAATTCAAGCAAGCAAATATCAAAACAAATTACATATTCGTGATCCTCTCATCATCCTCTACATTTTGGTACCAATTTCATCTCCTTTGGGTAACAATTCTAAAACTCTAGATTTCTCTAATTCGTGTTTTTGACTTGAAATGGTGTTAGTTAGTGTCTATGGCTCGTGTCTAGCATGAATATATGAATTATTTGCTCGATCTTGTTATTTTGCATAAACTAGCATGAACTTGAAATGGGTTTGTTTAATCTTGAATTTTGGATGATTAAATGTTGTTTAAATGCTAAAGTTCATGTATTAAATGTGTTACTAGCATCATTAGCTTCAATTTGATGTGTAGGTTGATTTGGAAAACATCACTAACATGATTATTGATTTTGTGATTCTTGGTTAGGGTTTGATAGCTTTTAAAAAGGAACTTTTGATGCTTTGAATGCCATGAAATATTATTAGTAAGTGTTTAGTTGTATTGTATGTTTAATTACCTTCGAAACGACATATCATATGTGTAGATTGGATTCCCGAGTCAAGAAATGCATTTTATGAACTTGAAACTTTAATTTTGAACCTTAATGATCATTTATTGAGGTTGTCATTATTGTTAATGATGGAATTAATTGATGAAATGTGTTTAGTTGTATTCCTCTTTAAATTACCTTTCCAACGATATAAGATACGTGTTTTGAATGTTTACGGTTCATAAGTTATGGTTGTTTGAAGTTGGAATCATCTAAGTGTTAAACTGCCCCAGAATTGCTGAACCAGGTCCAGATGCGGCGCATCTGCCTTGGATGCGGCGCATCTGAGGCAGACTGCCCAAAAATGTCATTTTTCATTTAATTCTAGCTATGCTATGCACCCCCGATTGATATGAAACTTGGCCAACATGCTTATACATGACTTCTAAGCTCAGAAAAATAGTTCGGGACCCGACCCGAATGTGTTGACTTTTTCGTTGACTTTGACCAAGTTTTACTTTTAGTCAAACTTAACCAAACACTTATGCAATCGTTCTAACGTACCTTTATACTTGATTCTTGCATGAAACTTGACAACGTGATTCACATGCTATACTATTCGAGTCATAACGAGCCATAGGACTAATTGAACACATTTCGCCCGACCTTGTGTCGTAACCGGTTAATTGATACAACTTACTTGTTTAGGTCAAGGCTAAACAACTTTCATGCACACGTTTACTTTGTGAAGTACCTTTATACTCGTGCACACGAGGTGAGATCATAGTCCCACCTTTTCAATAACTTTTATACTTTTAAATCGTGGGCTGAGAAACATATACTTTGTTATATCTTGTACTACTTACTTTTAAGTTTTGAACACAAGTATGAAGAAACAAACATTCCACAGCGAGTTTGAACAAAAATCCTCAATTCGATTATCATTAGTTACACTTGCCGGGTGTAAGCGAGAACTAATGTTGTATGGCCATACGAGTTTGACAAACCCTCATTCGGACGGTTCGCTACCGTTATTTCAGATGGAATGTATTTTCGAGAAATAGTGTATGTTCTAACACTATTGTGATGGGGTTCTATGGATGGAAAGTTAAGCCTTGATAATTGGGTGCTCGCGAACATACTTTTGGAATGCAAACGATTTAGATAATCAACGTTATGGAAATACTAAATCTTGTGGTTCAAAATATAACGTTTACAAATACACCTATGATTTCACCAACGTTTTTCGTTGACAGTTTTCTATATGTTTCTCAGGTTCATACTTGGCTACTTGATACATGCTTCCGCACACTTTGATTACTTGCTTGGGGTCAAGCATACATGCATACGCTAGTGATAGCACTTTTGGATTCAAACTTAAAGCATACATACTTACGCTATTTATAGCAACTGTGATTTTCAACTTATATTATGTCGCAAGTTATTTCATTTATACTTTACCACTTTTGTAAACTTAGCTTATTGTCGAACCGTTCGGTAAACTAAACTTTGTAAGTCTTGTACGTTTCAAATGAATGCGACATAATTTTGGTCAAACGCGTCTCATATAGGGACTATGACCACGCAACGGGACCTAAGTTAACGGCGCCATCAATGGCGATTTTGTCGGGTCGTTACAGATGGTATCAGAGCGTTGGTTGTAGGGAACTAGGATATGCATTAGTGTGTCTGACAGAGTCATTAGGACGCATTAGTGAATCTAGACTACAACCTGATAGTTAATAATTGCATTCTGACATACATTTGCTATAGATAGCACTTACTTGACTACTTGTGCATTATACTTGAATCATTCTTAGGCAAACTTTTTAATGGTACCAAACTTTCATCATACGAATCCGTATTCTACCACTTTCTGGTAACACACGTATATTCAAGATTCATACACGTAAGGACGATGACGACTTCATTAGTCATACTTGTTCGGGAACTCTGTCTCCCAGATTGTTATTCGCCTCCGTTTCAACTTACTATTGGTGTCACACCGGTGTTCCTTACTATCTACCACTTCTTGTTACTACCATCACTACTCTAAGTGAGTATCGTCATCACTATTTAGCACTACAGTTGCGTACTATTCGTTATCATGATTCGTTACACTTCTCGTACCAGAATACATTATTGTTTGACTTGAACCGCATTGACGTGAACAATCATTTATACACTTCCCTCGGGGAACGCTTCTTTAGATTTGCACTAATTCTTTCAATTCAATACAAGTCACGTTAGAGACGTCGTTACACTTTATTCATTTTAAATTTTCACGATTACACGAACTTGAATCTATGGAGTGATGTGGGAATGGAGGTATGAGTTAGCGTAATATAACGACACTCGATCAACGTGGTTATATTACGGTAAGTCATACCAAAGTTCTAATGACTCGTGATGGTGATTGGACTCGATCAACCTAATCACCACCATGTGCCATTGATAATGCTAAAAACGAACATATATTTCATAGCATTATTCCTCAAGAAAGACAAGCTTTTAGTTGCAATTGTCCTATTTACAAGTGAAATTCGGTTAAATAATAAAAGGTGAAGACAAAAGATAGATTCGACGAATTGAAGACGCAAACGACCAAAAAGCTCAAAAGTACAAAATACAATCAAAGAGGTTCCAATTATTGATAAGAAACGTCTCAGAATTACAACAGTACAAGATTCAAAACGCAAAGTACAAGATATTAAATTGTACGCAAGGACGTTCGAAAATCCGGAATCGGGACATGAGTCAACTCTCAACGCACGACGCAACGGAGCGAAAGTTACAAATTAATTATGTATATAAATATAATATAATATATAATTAATTATATAAATTATATATATATTATATTTATATAATAAAACGTCGGCAAAGAAGATCCAAAAAGGGATGAGCTGTAAAAGAAAACTCCGCGACTTACGGAGTTTGAAGGGTTAGAGTACCGCGACTCACGGAGCCCCAAATTCTGAAACTGCCTATAAAAGCCAACGCATTTGAGCCGTTTTAAATATCCATCCATCAATCTCTCTATCTATATGTAAACGTATATATATATATTTTAATTTTAATTTTAGTTTTAATTTTAAATCCTAATAATAAGGGTATGTTAGCGAATGTTGTAAGGGTGTAAGTCGAAATTCTGTCCGTGTAACGCTAAGCTATTTTTAATCATTGTAAGTTATGTTCAACCTTTTTAATTTAATGTCTCGTAGATAAATTATTATTATGCTTATTTAAGCCGAAGTAATCATGATGTTGGGCTAAAAAAAAAAATACTAAAATTGGGTAATTGGGTTTTGTACCATAATTGGGGTTTGGACAAAAGAATGACACTTGTGGAAATTAGACTATGGGCTATTACTGGGCTTTATATTTGTTTAACTAAATGATAGTTTGTTAATTTTAATATAAAGATTTACAATTGGACGTCCCTATAAATAACCATATACACTCGATCGGACACGATGGGCGGGGTATTTATATGTACGAATAATCGTTCATTTAACCGGACACGGGAATGGATTAATAGTTACTAGAATTATTAAAACAGGGGTGAAATTATGTACAAGGACACTTGGCATAATTGATAACAAAGTATTAAAACCTTGGGTTACACGCAGTCGATAACCTGGTGTAATTATTAAACAAAGTATTAAAATCTTGTTACAGTTTAAGTCCCCAATTAGTTGGAATATTTAACTTCGGGTATAAGGATAATTTGACGAGGACACTCGCACTTTATATTTATGACTGATGGACTGTTATGGACAAAAACCAGACGGACATATTAAATAATCCAGGACAAAGGACAATTAACCCATAGGCATAAAACTAAAAATCAACACGTTAAACATCATGATTACGGAAGTTTAAATAAGCATAATTCTTTTATTTCATATTTAATTTCCTTTATTTTATATTTAATTGCACTTCTAATTATCGCACTTTTATTTATTGTCATTGTATTTAATTGCACTTTTAATTAACGCACTTTTTAATTATTGTATTTTATTTCATCGCACTTTTATTTATCGCAATTTCATTATCGTTATTTACTTTACGCTTTGAATTAAGTTATATTTATTTAATATTTTACATTAGGTTTTAACTGCGACTAAAGTTTTAAAAATCGACAAACCGGTCATTAAACGGTAAAAACCCCCCTTTATAATAATAATATTACTTATTTATATATTTGTATTTTTATAAATTAAAACTAATATAGCGTTAAGCTTTGTTTAAAAGATTCCCTGTGGACGAACCGGACTTACTAAAAACTACACTACTGTACGATTAGTTACACTGCCTATAAGTGTTGTAGCAAGGTTTAAGTATATCCACTCGATAAATAAATAAATAACTTGTGTAAAATTGTAGCATATTTAATAGTATTTAGTTGTAAAAATAAAGCTATTTCATATACACCTCGCATAACATCAAGTATTTTTGGCGCCTCTGTCGGGGAACGCCGAAGCGAAACGCCACACACATAAAAAAATTTTTTATTAAGTTTTAATTAATTTTTGTAAAATATATACTTTTTAAATATTAAAAAAATATAAAAAATCAAAAACTGAAAAAAAAAATATTTATAAATTTATTTTTAAGATTTTTATTTATAAAATTATAAGTATCTTTATTTTTATTTTAGTTTTTAAAATATAAGTTTTATTAAATTTATATAAATATATTAATTAAATTAAAAACAGAAAAATAAAAAAATAAAAAAAAATAATTACGTTGAACCTGTCGAAACTTGACCTGTCTCTTTTGAACCTGCAATCTCCGCGACTTGCGGAGATATTGAACCGGGCCAACCGCGACTTGCGGAGCCACCCTGGCAGGCCAAACCAGAAACCTAATTTCGCATTTAATACGGAGTAATTAATTATTATTATTATTATTTAAACCCTAATTAGTTTTATTGTTATTATAATTTAGTTTAAGTTTTTAATTAATATTAATTAGTTTAAGTTATAATTTAATTAGTATAATTAATTATAATTAGTTTTAATATATATAAAAATTAAGGCTTTTATAAAATAAATATAAAAATAATATTTCTATAAAAATTCTAATCTTATCGTTTTTAGCTTCTTTTTATATTTGTTTCTTTTTAATTATTTAATCGTAATATTTGCATTTTTATTGTTCGTAGTTAGTGTTAAATTTAGTTTTTGCCGTAGCTTATTTTTATTTTTAGATTTTTAGGCCTTGCCGTAAAATCCCTTAAGTGATTATTCCTTAGACTAAGATTTAGGTACTTTAGAATTTTGCGACGCCGTTCGACGTGCTACTTTCTTATTTTTATTTTTCGACGCCTTTTACCTATGTATCAATTATCACTCCAATTAGTAATCTCAATTTGCAATTTTAATTTTAAGTTAGTGATAATAATAAGGTTGGGATAGTCGAGTGTTTTAAAGTTTTATAAGTCGTTCTTTTTCTTTCTTATTTCTCCAATTTTAATATCGACGCGCTCTTTTTCTTTCTTATTTCTCGCCATTCTAGTTTTTAGGACTTAGAATTTTTCTACTTCTTCTCTAAATTTCTTTAAATTACGAAAATTTATTTTAAGTGGTTAAATTGATAGACATCAAAATTTTCTGGTTCGTAGTAATAGTTGGATTTGTACGTGGACCGGGTTATTGGAGCCAAACAGTACTCAATTATATTGAGACCAAACGAATCCTGCCCCTCTGCTGCATCTTTTGGCTATTCGAAACGTGGGCAAAATCAGAAAAGTCTATTAATTGGATAACTTATATAATTTTTCTTTCCTTTTAAAAACTAATAGGATATTCAGTGAATGCACCGAGCAAGACGTTCACCACCTTTTGTACGTTCACCACCTGTAACTCGATCAAGACATCTAGCTAATATTGTCGCCGTTGATTTTTCTTTAGAATCGTCATCCAGTCGACCAAGTACTCCAATTCAAATTTTCGATAATCCATTTTTTGAACCCGACCTCACAATTGAGAATCCGGAGAATATTCAGGGACGATTCATAGATCCTGAACCATTAATTTTTCCTCCGGAACCACCAATCATTCAAACAGAGATTGTTGAGGAACGAACCATTAAATCAGAATCCTCTAGTGATTCAGATTCAACAAATTCAATAATGGACAATCTGGAACCTCTAAGTATGGAAGACCGAATGAGAGCTAAACGCACTGGCCAAGGTCATGCAATTACTCATCCAGACATTAATGCGCCAGATTATGAAATCAAAGGACAAATTCTACACATGGTGACTAATCAATACTAATTTAGTGGTGCGCCGAAGGAAGATCCAAATGAACATCTTCGTACCTTTAATAGGATCTGCACTTTATTTAAAATAAGAGAAGTTGAGGATGAACAGATATATCTCATGTTATTTCCCTGGACTTTAAAGGGAGAAGCCAAAGATTGGTTGGAATCGTTACCAGAAGGGGCGATTGATACATGGGACATTTTAGTTGAAAAATTTCTTAAACAATTCTTTCCAGCATCTAAAGCCGTGAGACTTCAAGGAGAAATTGTTACGTTCACACAAAAGCCAAATGAAACTCTATATGAGGCATGGACTAGATTTGGAAAGTTATTAAGAGGATGTCCGCAACATGGTTTAGACACCTGTCAAATAGTACAAATATTCTACCAAGGATGCGACATCACTACAAGGAAAGACATAGACATAGCAGCTGGTGGTTCCATTATGAAGAAAACAGAAACTGATGCTTATAAGATTATTGATAACACTGCTTCCCACTCACATGAGTGGCACCAAGAAAAAGATATTGTTAGATCATCTAAAGCAGCTAGAGCCGATTCTAGCCATGACTTAGATTCCATTTCCGCAAAGATAGATGCTGTCGAAAGACGAATGGAAAAGATGACTAAGGATATACACTCAATACGAATTAGTTGTGAGCAGTGTGGAGGACCAAATTTGACAAAAGATTGTCTCAGTATTGAACTAACAATGGAACAAAGAGAGAATGTTTCATACATAAACCAAAGGCCTGGAAATAATTATCAGAATAATTATCAACCGCCAAGACCGATTTACAATCAAAACCAGAATTATAACCGAAATGTTCCATACAACAATCAACAAGGTCCTAGTAATCAACAAGTATCCAACAATACTTACAACCAGCAAAGACCTAATTTTCAAAACAAACCACCACAAACCGATGATAAAAAGCCGAATTTAGAAGATATGATAACGAAGCTAGTTGAAACTCAAACGCAGTTTTTCACATCTTAGAAACAAACCAATGAACAAAATGCTCAAGCATTTAGAAATCAACAAGCTTCTATTCAAAATCTAGAACAAGAAGTAAGTAACCTAGCAAGGTTAATAGGTGAAAGAAAACTGTGAAGTCTACCTAGTGATACAAATGCTAACCCCCGAAATGAAACAGCTAAAGCCATTACCACAGGAAGTGGTATTACACTTAAACCACCTTAAATACCTGTAACTTCTGATGAAGCTATTCCTACTCCACAAGAACCACAACCTGAACAAGATAAGGAAAAAGAACCGGTAGTTGAAAAGGTTAATGAAGATAACATAGTTAAGGCTAAACCTTATGTTAAACCATACCAACCAACACTTCCTTACCCGAGTAAAATGAAAAAAGAGAAACTTGAAGCCGAGCAATCCAAATTCTTGGATATGTTTAAACAAATAAATGTCAATCTTTCTTTCATTGATGTGATTTCAGGAATGCCTAGATATGCTAAATTTCTGAAAGATCTAATCTCGAATAGAAAGAAAATGGACTAACTCTCGGCTGTTACTATGAATGCTAATTCTTCAGCAGTGCTGTTGAATAAGATACCAGAAAAATTATCTGATCCAGGAAGTTTCACAATTCCATATTTTCTGGGTAGTCTTAGTTCAATAGAAGCATTGTCAGACTTAGGTGCTAGTATAAAGTTAATGCCGTATTCACTATACGCTAAACTAAACCTTGGAGAATTGAAACCAACAAGA
Organism: Rutidosis leptorrhynchoides; assembly: GCF_046630445.1. Lineage (NCBI taxonomy): Eukaryota > Viridiplantae > Streptophyta > Magnoliopsida > Asterales > Asteraceae > Rutidosis > Rutidosis leptorrhynchoides. The sequence goes on from NC_092334.1 coordinate 423,456,885, forward strand.
ATAAGCATACAACTAGCCGATATATCAATAAAATATCCTAGAGGGATAATGGAGAACATGCTAGTTAAAGTTGGTACTTTAGTATTTTCAGTAGATTTTGTTGTTCTGGACATGGAAGAAGATTCTCAAGTTCCTCTCATATTAGGAAGACCATTCTTAAACACGACTAAAGCAATGATAGACGTGTTTGGTAAGAAACTGACCCTAAGTATAGAGGACGAGAGTGTTACCATTTCAGTTGATAAAGCAATGCAACAACCACAATCTACAGATGATACATGTTATTATATTCAAACTATAGATTCACATGCAGAATTGTTAGAAGAATTTCCAGAATTACAAGGAACAGGAGAAGGAACTGAACCAATTGATGAAACTGAAATGTTAGCTACACTAATAGCTAATGGATATGAACCAACAACAGAAGAAATTCAAATGCTAATAGAAGAAGACAGATATCGATACAAATCATCGATAGAAGAACCTCCGACATTAGAGTTAAAGCCACTTCCAAACCATTTGGAATACGCTTATTTACATGGTGAATCTGAATTACCTGTAATAATATCGTCTTCTCTTACTGAAAATGAGAAATCACAACTCATTTCTGTGCTAAAAGCTCATAAACCAGCTATTGCATGGAAAATTCATGATATTAAATGAATAAGTCCTTCGTATTGCACACATAAAATCCTTATGGAAGAAGGTCATAAAACGTATGTGCAACGCCAACGAAGACTAAATCATAATATGCAAGATGTTGTTAAAAAAGAAATTATTAAACTGCTCGATGCAGGTTTAATTATCCAATTTCTGATAGTCCATGGATAAGCCCAGTTCAATGCGTGCCTAAGAAGGGTGGCATGACTGTCATTACAAATGAAAAAAATGAGCTTATTCCTACTAGGACTGTAACAGGATGGCGTGTATATATTGATTATAGAAAATTAAATGATGCCACCAGAAAAGATCACTTTCCCTTACCTTTCATTGATCAGATGTTGGAAAGGTTAGCCGGAAACAGTTACTATTATTTTCTTGATGGATTTTCCGGATATTTTTAAATTCCAATAGCACCCGAGGACCAAGAAAAAACCACATTCACGTGCCCTTATGGTACTTTTGTGTAAAGACCCGTCCTTATCCACCTGGACAAAGTCTTCATCATTTGGTCCCATTGCGAGGTACTGTCCTAAGTATGCCATGGAGGACTTCAAGTAATGTCTTTAAAATGAGCAAATGCACAGCGGAAGACTTAATTTGTACCTGAGAATAAACATGCTTAAAAGTGTCAACCAAAAGGTTGGTGAGTTCATAGGTTTATCATAACAATCTTTTCAATATATTAATTGACCACAAGATTTCATATTCATAAACAATTTAATAAAAATATTCTAAGTTGTTGAGCACTTGATAACCATACTTAACATTTAATCAACGTCGCATATTCCCTTTATTATGAAATCTCACTACACCGTACCAAGTGTAGTCACCGAAACGAAGTACTGTGCAACCGTTGAATACTGGTCGTCCAGTCCGGTTGGGGTTGTCAGACCCGATAGATCTATCAACAGGATTCGCGTTTACAATACCCATGTAAATAGTAGTTACCAAGCTACAGGGAAATATGCCAGTGGTACAACTCAACGTAGAATATATTTTTAAGTACTTGTGTCTATTTTGTAAACATTTATAAAAGCAGCACATGTATTCTCAACCCAAAAATATATATTGCAAAAGCAATTAAAAAGGGAGCAAATGAAACTCACCTAATGTATTTTGTAGTAAAAATACATATGACGTCATTAACAAGTATAGGGTTGATCTCGAATTCACGAACCTATATCAAGTATATATATTAAAACCTATTATATAATCAAGTAAATTTATATATTAATTTTAGTAATATACTTTATATTTTCATTTCCTATCTTGTTAATAATTAGTTAATATTTATTTTTAACTTAAGTAAGTTCTTAAATATTAATATACCACATACTAATAATAACTGATAATCTTTATAATGATAATTTTTAATAAAAAGATAAATTTAACAAAAATGATATTTTCTAATAATAATGATGGTTTTTGTTATTAATGATAATTTTAACAATAATGATTCTTTTAATAATAATAATTTTAATCCTAATGATAATAATATCAATATTAGTAATAAAAATAATAATTTTTGGTGATATATTGTAAATGATAATATTTATAATAGTAATAATAATCTAATTAATTTTGTTAATATTAATAATAATAATAATTAAGATATCAATTTATACTTTAATACCTTAGTAGCATTAAAAAGAAATAAACTGCCCGTGACGGGACTCGAACCCGTGACCTCTCATTAATCCAACACCCCATTTAACCAGCTGAGCCAGTTTGCATTTCTATTTTTATTTCGTAACTTAAATCTATTAACTTTATTTCTGATTTCCTCACCTTCTCCAAAACAATTTTGATTACAACCTTAACTTCTTCAAAACCCTCTTAACTCTCTTCATCATCATCATTAGTATAACCGTATCAATTATCATATTGTAATTCGTTTCACAGTCAACACCAATTGGGTCTTGGCCCAACAATACAAGAGTTATACGGCCCACTTAGTTTGATCAAGTAGGTTCCATAAGTCCAATACATAAGGATTAAGCCTATCATCGGCTGTAACAGAAAGCGGAGAAACAGAATTTGTTGTGAGATAATGATTGTACAGTACATGCGGTTCCTTTTTTTTAACGTGAAAAGTAACAGATATGGAGCAATAGTAAAGTGTCGGCCACCTTTGCATTTTCTAATACTATTTCATTCCAATTCTACAAGACTCTTTACTTGGAGAGATAAAAACTATCGAACAAAAGGAAGAAGAAACAGTAGTACCGATACAGTGATATTGCAGCATGTTTCGAGGTCAAGAAGATAATATAAAATGGGTGTCTTGTTTGGGTTCGGATAAACAGAAACACATTGCAGCTGTTTGAATGATGTTGTTCATGTGATAGGTCTGATTGGAACAGAAACAAAATAGAGTAGTTTGATGGTGATCATGGTACGTTGTTCATTGGTAGTAACTTTAGTGGTTAGAACACTTAATTTGTGTTAGTTGATTGAATATCACATGGAGTTTGTAACGTGAGGGATGATATATGACTTTTAAAGAGTGCAACTAGGTAGCGATTTTGTTCTTGGGCTGCAATAGAAACAGTGCATAGGTGGATTAATATGTGGGTTTCGGTTTCAAGGGAGTTAAGCGAAAGTTTGTAAATAAGAAGAGGAGAGGGAGAAAAGAGATGGAAGAAGTGTGGTGATTCGAAAGTGGTGGTTTTTGGGGTGGCGATTTTAGGAGAAGAAAAGATAGTGAAAGGTGGTGGTTAATGATGGTTGCCTACGGTGGACTGATGTCAAAGCTAAGGTATACGAAATAGTTTATATTTTACTAGGAACAACTATTAAATACGATACAATTTTACACAAGATATTTATTTATTTATAGAATGGATATACTTAAACCTTGCTACAACACTTATAGGCAGTGTACCTAATCGTACAGTAGTGTAGTTTTTAGTAAGTCCGGTTCGTTCCACAGGGAATCTTTTTTTAACAAAGCTCAACGCTATATTAATTTACTTTTATAAAAATACAAACATATATAAGTAATATTATTATTATAAAGGGGGGTTTTTACCGTTTAATGACCGGTTTGTAGATTTTAAAACTTTAGTCGCAGTTAAAACCTAATGTAAAATATAAAATAAATACAAGACTTAAATTAAAGCGTAAAGTAAATTACGATAATGAAATTACGAATAATAAAAGTGCGATAAAATAAACTTGCGATAATTAAAAAGGACGATAATTAAAAGTGCAATTAAATAACAATAAATAAAAGTGCGATAATTAGAAGTGCAATTAAATATAAAATAAAGGAAATTAAATATGAAATAAAAGAATTATGCTTATTTAAACTTCCGTAATCATGATGTTTGACGTGTTGATTTTAGTTTTATGCCCATGGGTTAATTGTCCTTTGTCCTGGATTATTTAATATGTCCGTCTGGTTTTTGTCCATAACAGTCCATCAGTCATAAATATAAAGTGCGAGTGTCCTCGTCAAATTATTCTTATACCCGAAGTTAAATATTCCAACTAATTGGGGATTCGAATTGTAACAAGGTTTTAATACTTTGTTTAATGAATACACCAGGTTATCGACTGCGTGTAAACCAAGGTTTTACTACTTTGTTAACAATTACACCAATTACCCTTGAATGTAATTTCACCCCTGTTTTAATTATTCTAGTGGCTATTAATCCATTCCCGTGTCAGGTTAAATGAACGATTATTCGTACATATAAATACCCCGCCCATCGTGTCCGATCGAGTGTATATGGTAAATTATAAGGACGCCCAATTGTAAATCTTTATATTAACATTAACAAACTATCATTTAGTAAACAAATATAAAGCCCATTAATAACCCATAGTCTAATTTCCACAAGTGTCGTTCTTTTGTCCAAACCCCAATTATGGTACAAAGCCCAATTACCCAATTTTAGTAATTAGCCCAACATCATGATTACTTCGTTTTAAATAAGCATAATAATAACTTAGCTACGAGACATTAATATAAAAAGGTTGAACATAACTTACAATGATTAAAAATAGCGTAGCGTTACACGGACAGAATTTTGACTTACACCCTTACAACATTCGCTAACATACCCTTATTATTAGAATTATAATTAAAATTAAAATTAAAATATAAATATAAATATAAATTTTACGTATGAATGAGGAAGAAAAAGATGATGAAAATGATCAGATTTCGGTTTGCTTTATAGGGAGTTTTTCATTTTGGGGCTCCGCGACTCGCGGGGAAATCCTCTTCAAACTCCGCGAGTCGCGGAGAATGAATTTACAGCTCACACCCTTGGAGTCTTTCTCTGCCGACGGTTTTTATTTATAAATATAATATATATATAATTAATATAATTAATTATATATTATATTATATTTATATACCTAGTTAACTTGTAATTTTTAGTCCGTTGCGTCGAGCGTTGAGAGTTGACTCTGGTCCCGGTTCCGGATTTTTGAACGTCCTTGCGTACAATTTAATATCTTGTACTTTGCGTTTTAAATCTTGTACTCTTGTAATTTCGAGACGTTTCTTATCAATAATTGGAACCTTTTTGATTGTCTTTTGTACTTTTGAGCTTTTTGGTCATTTGCGTCTTCAATTCGTCGAATCTGTCTTTTGTCTTCACCTTTTATTATTTAAACGAATATCACTTGTAAATAGAACAATTGCAACTAAAATCTTGTCTTTCTTGAGGAATAATGCTATGAAATATATGTTCGTTTTTAGCATTATCAAATATTCTCACACTTGAGCGTTGCTTGTCCTCAAGCAATATCGTCTTGAAATACTAGAATCACTTCTTTATTCTTCACACTTTGTACATCAGTGATTTCTATACGGTGGTATAAATAATGGTAGTAACGATATGGTTTACAGTCCCACATGACTATAAAAATTTAGATCCATTAAGGAAATTGGATCTTTATGAAAACATTTGATCTTTTGAAAATTAAATCTAGTTTTTACCCTAGATAAGTTTTCCGGGATAACCCTTTACCGGTGTTTGCAAAATATTTTTGTGGGTTTGGTGGGTTTCAGATTTGAAAATTTTAGCTCAAAACTTGCGGTTTTGTGTCACCCACTTGCTAACCTTGTATTTGGAAAGCAACACGTCCACTTTACTTGTCCCGTATATTACCTTTCGGTAAACTACCGTCCGGTTGAAAGGAAAGCGTTGAACAAGCAACTGTTAAGGCAATGTCCCCTGACATGCTTTTAATTATGGTCTATAACGTGTCGGACGCAATTACTATCCTTGGTAGGAGCAATAGTAAAGTTCACCCTTATAATTTTTCGGTATGGCACAAGGTCCTGTCTTTGACCACAATGCAACCACCGTTCTTACGGTTGACACCCGATTTATTTCAGGTGACCTAATGAATTCCAGGTGAATTCCTAGGATTTTACGTTCAATGGTAATGAACGCATTGAAAATGGGTTTTCAGAAAACAAATCGGTTTATAATTTTGATCAAAATATTTTCTCGTTCAAGCTCGAGTTTAGATATCATTGAATTCCATGAGTTTGAATTCTCAATCTTTAAGGTCAATCTCTAGGATTGAGTAATATCAGTCTTAAAAGCTGATTTTTAATCTTTAAGGAGATTATCCTTTCTGGGGATCTGATTCATTAGTCTTATCCAGCTAATTTGCATGGTGCCCCCCCATTGTACGAGATAAATCCTTCTCATGGTTAGGATAAATCTGACCACTTGGCGACCCTGTTTAATGCTGAGGTCCGTGGATTTCCTGCTGATTTTAGTGATGACTTTTCTAGATTTTTCGTCAACCTACAGCTGGTCTGGACGACAACTTCATGACCTAAATCAAGAAGCGCGTGTCTTTTTCGGAAGACTTTACTTCCTTTTAATGATGGAATTGATTCATCGTGTAGATCCATCTCTTCTTTTCTTTTATCGGGTAAAACAGATTAGTTTAGTCCAAAGCAAAAGTATTTTCAGTTATTTGTTACAGATATATGTGACATATGTTTAAGATAACTTGGTAAATTTTCCCACACTTGGCTTTTATTTTCCTTTTTATCGTCCTCTATTCCATTTTAAATGAATTTTAACATTTTGGTTTGTTTCTCAATTTATGTCCTTTTTGAGGTAACAATAATTTCGGTGTTAAAACCTAGTTTTATCGTTCATAAATATGTATAAACATGATTTTTAGTTCATTTAATTGAAAATTTTGAAAAATTTTACTAGAATTGGGTAGTCAGTATATAAGACCAGGGCTGTTCTTTATTATCAGAGAGCACTAGATTCTAATACAACTACTGCTTTACTAGTATTTTTAATGGTAACCAAGTGTTTAAGATAAAAAATTTTAAAATCCGAAAGAATTTAACCCCTTCCCACACTTAAGATCTTGCAATGCCCTCATTTGCAAGAAATCAGGAATAATTTTAATTATTGAGGGTGATTTGTGTGAAAATGATTAAATTTTACCAAAGTTTCCAAATATATTGGCGTTTGTTTGCTGAATGATAAATGGTGCACATCATTTGTTCATTCCGTCTTGTTGTTATTTCACATATATTTTGCATCTTGTCGTCAAAATTAGTTGCTTTTGCTGAACTTAATGCCAGTCTTTGAAAATGCGTTGTTTTACCCTGTTGTGTACATAAGATAAACTGCAAACATATATACATATTTTTGAAGTTTGGTATATTACCCCACATTCAAAAATTATTAAAATCTAATAATAAAAGTTAGATAATTATAAAAATGATTACAATATTAACAAAAGTATTAAACGTATCAATAATTACAAATTACAAAATAAATAAAACTAAGTATACTAGGGATGATACTGGTACCAATAGGGGTTCCAGGCATAACCATAGGTGCTATAGAATGCTTCGGCAGGGTCATACGTAGGATACGGTGGCTGCATCTCTATAGACCAGGGAGGGAAGATGGGTTTCGGTGTAGGAATATAGTTTCTACCTATATGTTGGCAATGAGCTATGATTTGGTTCTGATGAACTTGCCAATCTTCAAATGCTCTCTGTCTAGCATTTTCGTATTCCTGAGAAGCTATAAACCTATGCATTTCTTGCATCTCATTCCCCCCTCCTACATTACCTTGCTGTTGGTTTCTCTCCACCTGTGGATGTCTACCATGGTATCGTACTGCGGCGTTATTTCGCCTCTTCAAAGCTTTCGCACCATGGTATACATTTAAACCTATAGTATCGCGGGGTTCTGGTTCTTCTACTAATAATCCCCCCCGACTTATATCCACACCGAGATATTCACCAATCAAAGTAATAAAAATACCACCTCCTATTATGCTATGCGGTCGCATCCCCCGAACCATAGCTGATAAATAATAACCCACACAATATGGTATACTTACAGCGCTTTGTGGGTCTCGAATACACATATGGTAAAACAAATCCTGTTCATTTACTTTTTCCTTGTTCTTACCCCTTTGTGTAATCGAATTAGCTAAAAACCTATGTATCACTCTTAATTCGGCTCTATCTATATCCAAATAAGAGTAATTTCCCCCTTTGAAATGGTGATGGCTTGTCATTTGACTCCACACACCGTGTGTATCAAAATTTTCATCTATCTTTCTACCGTTTAGTATCAATCCTCTACAATCGGCAGACGCTAACTCCTCAGGCGTATATATACGTAAAGCCTGAGCCATGTCCATTAAAGACATGTGGCGCATCGAACCGCCTAACAAAAATCTAATAAAAGAACGATCGGTTAAACTAGCTACCCGATCATTCAACTCTATACTACATAACAATTCTTCACACCATACTTTATATACAGGTCTACGCATGGTGAATAAATGTACCCAGTCATTAAAAGAAGAATTACCATACCTCTGTACAAGTAATTCCCTAATTGGCCCGGCCAATTCTACAGCTTCTAAGGGTCCCCATTCTATGACCCTCGGTACCTCAACAACCTTAGAATGAAGAGTATGCAAACCCCTTTGATATTTTGGATAATCTATCCAAAGTCTGTCAAATCTCAGGTTCGGGTGCAACTCTTCCAAGTGCATATCAGAAAAGGTCATGACTGGATGAGGTATATCCTGCTTGTAGTAGTTATCCACCTCCTGTTGTTCCAAATTCTCAGCAGGAGCATTGCGGGCTTGGGATGAAGATTCACCCCTTTCATTCTGCAAAACAATCAAACACAATTTTTGTGCATCCAAATATGCATTAGTGTCAGCAAAATCATCAATCAAAATAATTACAATGACATTATCAATTTATATCAAACTTAAGCTCATTTTCATATTTTCATCAAATCTACACTTTTTCAAATAAGCATATACGAAAATGTTCGCCAAGTTCATAAGCATTCAACTCAAATAACATGTCAAAATAATCATTACTAGCAATTAAACAAGTCTCAAATGGTATTATCTTTCAAAAATCAAGTTCATGAATTTTAGACTTGAAAAAGTCCACTTTAATTCTCAAAATCATGTTTAGGCTCAAAGTTTGGATCATTTAACTACCTAGACATGTTACACTACTCAATTTAGCAACAATTCATGACAAAAATCGGCCATAACCTGTTTATATCAAAAAGCCCCAAATTTGCTCAAGAACACAAACCCTAGATTATTCAAAATTTGAAGTTTAAGGCTTCTAATCATGTTAAATAGCATCAATCTAGGTTATACAAGCATAATACATAAACAATTTAAGCATAATTACACTAAAAAGCATCAAAATCAAATTGGGGAAAAAATTGCTCAAGAACACCAAATTTTGGATTAAATGGTGTTTAGGTGTAGAAATTTACCGTTTTTCTTGAGTAATTCTTAGATAACATCCTTCTCAACATGATTTTAGCAAAAAATTTGGTGATTAACGGTTAAAAATTGTGATTTTGGGGTGTATTTTTCGGGTTTTTTGTGGAGTATGTTCGCAGTTATTTTTGAGTTGTGGAGTGTGAAACTGAGCTGTTGCAGCTCTTATTTTTTTTTCTGTAATCCGGTCCTCCCGCGACTCGCGGGGATTAACCCTCCAAACTCCGCGAGTCGCGGAGTTTGATATTATTTTTTTTTTTATATAATCAATAACTTATAAAACAATTAAGTACTTAATTTTAAAATTTTGTTTCCCTTGTTATTTAGGACGAGGTCGTTTCGGATTGATGTCCTAGTCCGTCCTTCGACAAAATTTTAAAATTTGTCTTTTTGTAGCGATTGTTTTAAAAGCTAAGATTTTTGGGTTTTTTCAATGTTTTTGGCATACTTTAATTCAATAAGATTAAAAATAATGATAATAAAAGTTCTCGTCCCTCTCTCGGGTAAAGCAATTTCGGTTCAAAGACCTAGTCTTCAACTTACGACGAATTTTAAAAATCATATTTTTAACTTAATGAGATAAAGTAAATTTTTGTTTTTAAATTCACACAACTTAAATATGAAATTCAAAATTAATATTAAAAATTCACACCAAACTTAAAATTTGAAATGCATAAAATTAAAAATTCATATTTTAAAAATTAAAAATTCAAACCAATCTTAATTTAAAAATTCATATTATAAATTCATACCAAACTTATATTAATTTTTTAAATATTTAAAATTTTAAATATATTGTTTTTACAAAGTTTACAATATTAATTTAAGATTTAAATATTAATTTTAAAAACATGGTAAAAATAAATTTAAAAATCTTTTTGTCTTTTTATCCCACTTTAATCAATCAAATATTATCAAAAATATGCGCCCCTCTTTTCGGTAAAGTAATTTCGGTTCCAAGACTTAATTTAACTCATGACGAATTTTTGAAATATTTTGTGTTGATTGATTAAAGATATTTATACCTTAAGAATAAACGTTAAATTTCGCAGTGATGTAATAAATTTTTGAATGATATCAATAATTTCGGTCGCCAAACCTAATTTTATTTAATACCAATTTAATACTTTTTAGCGAACAAATTAGCGTTTATTATCAAAAGGTTAATAAAAATAAAAATAAAAATAAAAACTGTACAGACATACCTGTGGAATAGATTTCTTAGTTATATAATCTATCCCATTCATAAGATAGTCGGTTTAATTGATTTTCCATGGCTACATAGGCGTAACCTCGAGCATTCAGTGTCTTTTCTTCTAAACATATGAACGGTCCGTCTCTGCATAAAGTAACAAATTCGGTATTTGAATAGGTTTGATTATTTGAACATTTACCTCCATGTGACCATTTTCCGCATTTGTGACATCTTTCTAGGTGTCGTGCTCTTCTTTTCGCTGCGGATTTTGATTTTCCTTTACCAAATTGTAACTTATTATCTTCGCATCTGGATTCTTTTCTAACTCCGTCCATTCTTTCTCTGATTACTGATACTAGTTCACTCGGTAGTATGTCATTATTTCTTTTAGTGATCAAAGCGTGTAGCATTAGACCATGGTTTAGTTCACAGGCAGTCTTCATTTCGTAAAAACCTAAAAAAAATAAAAATTCAGAATGGGGGGAGAAGACTAGTTCTTTAGGGTCTGCTAGGGAAAGACCATTTGGGTTCCATTTTCGAGAACTACACGAAAATAGACAATCTAACTCTAACAGAAATACATATTATCCTTTAAAGACTTGATTCTCCCCATACTTAGTTAGCTGTGGTGTCGAAATTGTGATTAACTTCGTTGTCGACTTCCATCAGACCATGTATGTAATGTTTAACTCTGTGACCATTAACTTTAAATTCAATCCCATTTGAATTTATTAATTCTATCGTTCCGTATGGAAAAACTCTTTTGACTATGAATGGTCCAGACCATCTTGATTTCAATTTTCCAGGAAATAGCTTGAATCGTGAATTGAAAAGAAGAACTCTGTCTCCTTCTTTAAATTCTTTTGAACTTCTGATTCTTTTATCATGCCATTTCTTCGTTCTTTCTTTATAGATTAACGAATTTTCGTATGCTTCATGTCTTAATTCTTCTAATTCGTTTAGTTGACTTAATCGTAGACGTCCGGCTTCATGTAAATCAAGATTACATGTCTTCAAAGCCCAAAATGCTTTGTGTTCAATTTCTACTGGAAGATGACATGCTTTTCCATAAATAAGTCTAAAAGGTGTGGTTCCAATTGGAGTTTTGTAGGCTGTTCTAAAAGCCCAGAGTGCATCCTCCAATTTAATGGACCATTCCTTCGGATTTGATCCTACGGTTTTCTCTAGAATACGTTTTAAAGCTCGGTTGGTATTTTCAACTTGTCCACTTGTTTGTGGATGATATGCAGTGGAGATTTTATGAGTTACTCCATATCTTTTAAGAACTTTCTCAAGTTGATTATTACAGAAATGAGTACCCCGATCACTTATTAAAGCTTTTGGTGTTCCAAACCTTGCAAAAAGACGTTTTAAAAAGTTGACTACAACTCGTGCATCGTTAGTTGGGAGAGCTTGTGCTTCCGCCCATTTAGATACATAATCAATGGCTACGAGTATATATAGATTATTATGAGATTTTGGAAATGGACCCATAAAGTCAATACCCCAAATGTCAAATACTTCACATACTTGGATGACATTTTGTGGCATTTCATCACGTTGAATTATTTTTCCGGCCCTTTGACATGCATCACAGGATTTGCAAAGAAAGTGTGCGTCTTTGTAAATTGTAGGCCAATAGAATCCAGCTTCATAAACTTTTCTTGCTGTTAGTTGAGGCCCATAATGCCCTCCTGTTGGTCCTGTGTGACAATGGTTTAATATTTTACTAGCTTCATCTCCAAATACACATCAGCGTATTATTCCATCAGGACAACTTTTAAACAGATGTGGATCTTCCCAGAAATAGTGTTTTATATCACTGAAGAATTTCTTTCGTCTTTGGTACGATAATCCTTTTTCAAGGAATCCACAAACTAAGTAGTTTGCATAGTCTGCAAACCATGGGATTTCATTATAATCTATCTTCAATAGATATTCATCAGGAAAGTTGTCTTGTATGGCCGATTCATTTAGAACTTCTAATTCGGGATTTTCAAGACGAGAAAGATGATCAGCGGCGAGATTTTCTGCTCCTCTTTTATCTCGGATTTCAATATCAAACTCTTGTAAGAGTAAGATCCAACGGATTAATCTTGGTTTAGCATCTTGTTTTGAAAATAGGTATCTAAGAGCAGAATGGTCGGTATAGACCACCGTTTTTGCTAGAACGAGATATGATCGAAATTTGTCAAAAGCAAAGACAATAGCAAGGAGTTCTTTTTCAGTAGTTGTATAGTTCGTTTGTGCTCCTTGTAACGTCTTACTAGCATAATATATAGGTTGAAATCGTTTTTCAATCCTTTGTCCTAAAACGGCTCCCATTGCAAAATCACTTGCATCGCACATTAGTTCAAATGGTAGATTCCAATTTGGTGTTATCATGATCGGCGCATTAGTTAGTTTTTCTTTAAGAATATTAAAAGATTTGATACACTCATCTGAAAAGATGAATGGCGCATCCTTTTCTAGGAGTTTATTCATAGGAGTGGCAATTTTAGAAAAATCTTTTATGAAACGTCGGTAAAAACCGGCATGCCCTAGAAAACTCCTAACTCCTCTAACATTGGTGGGATGTGGAAGTTTAGCAATTACATCTACTTTAGCTCTATCCACTTTAATTCCTTCTTTTGAAATTTTATGTCCAAGAACGATGCCTTCTTTAACCATGAAATGGCATTTCTCCCAATTAAGTACTAGATTTGATTGTTCGCATCTAATTAGCATTCGTTCCAGATTAACTAGACATGATTTAAATGTATCACCGAAGACTGAAATGTCATCCATGAAAACTTCCATGCATTCTTCTATCATGTCGTGAAAAATCGCCATCATACACCTTTGAAAGGTTGCAGGGGCGTTACAAAGTCCAAATGGCATGCGTTTGTAAGCAAAAGTACCATAAGGGCACGTGAATGTGGTTTTCTCTTGATCTTCGGGTGCTATTGGAATTTGAAAATATCCGGAAAATCCATCTAGAAAATAATAGTAACTATTTCCGGCTAATCTTTCCAACATTTGATCTATGAAAGGTAAGGGAAAGTGATCTTTTCTGGTGGCGTCATTTAATTTTCTATAATCAATACATACACGCCATCCTGTTACAGTCCTAGTAGGAATAAGCTCATTTTTCTCATTTGTAATGACAGTCATGCCACCCTTCTTAGGTACGCATTGAACTGGGCTTACCCATGGACTATCAGAGATTGGATAAATTAGACCTGCATCTAGCAGTTTAATAATCTCTTTCTTAACTACATCTTGCATATTAGGATTTAGTCTTCATTGGCGTTGCACATACGTTTTATGACCTTCTTCCATAAGGATTTTATGTGTGCAATACGAAGGACGTATTCCTTTAATATCATGAATCTTCCATGCAATGGCTGGTTTATGAGCTTTCAACACAGAAATGAGTTGTGATTTCTCATTTTCAGTAAGAGAAGACGATATTATTACAGGTAATTCAGATTCACCATGTAAATAAGCGTATTCTAAATGGTTTGGAAGTGGCTTTAACTCTAATTTCGGAGGTTCTTCTATCGATGATTTATATCGATATCTGTCTTCTTCTTTTAGCATTTGAATTTCTTCTATTGTTGGTTCATATCCATTAGCTATAAGTGTAGCTAACATTTCAGCTTCATCAATTGGTTCATTACCTTCTCCTAAAGAACATTCTCCTGTTCCTTGTAATTCTGGAAATTCTTCTAATAATTCTGCATGTGCATCTATAGTTTGAATATAATAACATGTATCATCTGCAGATTGTGGTTGTTGCATTGCTCTATCAACTGAAAAGGTAACACTCTCATCCTCTATACTTAGGGTCAGTTTCTTACCGAACACGTCTATCATTGCTTTAGCCGTGTTTAAGAATGGTCTTCCTAATATGAGAGGAACTTGAGAATCTTCTTCCATGTCCAGAACAACAAAATCTACTGGAAATACTAAAGTACCAACTTTAACTAGCATGTTCTCCATTATCCCTCTAGGATATTTTATTGATCTATCGGCTAGTTGTATGCTTATTCTGGTTGGTTTCAATTCTCCAAGGTCTAGTTTAGCGTATAGTGAATACGGCATTAGATTTATACTAGCACCTAAGTCTGCCAATGCTTCTATTGAACTAAGACTACCCAGAAAACATGGAATTGTGAAACTTCCTGGATCAAATAGTTTTTCTGGTATCTTATTCAACAGCACTGCTGAACAATTAGCATTCATAGTAACAGCCGAGAGTTCTTCCATTTTCTTTCTATTTGAGATTAGATCTTTCAAGAATTTAGCATATCTTGGCATTCCTGAAATCACATCAATGAAAGGAAGATTTACATTTATCTGTTTATACATATCCAAGAATTTGGATTGCTCGGCTTCAAGTTTCTCTTTCTTCATTTTACTCGGGTAAGGAAGTGGTGGTTGGTATGGTTTAACATAAGGTTTATCCTTAACTGTGTTATCTTCATTAACCTTTTCAACTACCGGTTCTTTTTCCTTATCTTGATCAGGTTGTGGTTCTTGTGGAGTAGGAATGGCTTCATCAGAAGTTACAGGTATTTCAGGTGGTTTAAGTGTTGTGCCACTTCTTGTGGTAATGGCTTTAGCTGTTTCATTCCGGGGGTTTGCATTTGTATCACTAGGTAGACTTCCCGGTTTTCTTTCACCTATTAACCTTGCTAGGTTACTCACTTCTGGTCCAGATTTTGAATAGAAGCTTGTTGATTTCTAAATGCTTGAGCATTTTGTTCATTGGTTTGTTTCTGAGATGTGAAAAATTGCGTTTGAGTTTCAACTAGCTTCGTCATCATATCTTCTAAATTCGGCTTTTTATCATCGGTTTGTTGTGGTGGTTTGTTTTGAAAATTTGGTCTTTGCTGATTGTAATTGTTATTAGATACTTGTTGATTGGTAGGACCTTGTTGGTTGTTGTATGGAATATTTCGGTTATAATTCTGGTTTTGATTGTAAATTGGTCTTGGCGGTTGATAATTATTCTGATAATTATTTCCAGGCCTTTGGTTTATGTATGAAATATTCTCTCTTTGTTCCATTGTTAATTCAATACTGAGACAATCTTTTGTCAAATGTGGTCCTCCACACTGCTCACAACTAATTCGTATTGAGTGAATATCTTTAGTCATCTTTTCCATTCGTCTCTCCACAGCATCTATCTTTGCGGAAATGGAATCTAAGTCATGGCTAGAATCGGCTCTAGCTGCTTTAGATGATCTAATGATATCTTTTTCTTGGTGCCACTCATGTGAGTGGGAAGCAGTGTTATCAATAATTTTGTAAGCATCAGTTTCGGTTTTCTTCATAATAGAACCACCAGCTGCTATATCTATGTCTTTTCTTGTAGTGATGTCGCATCCTTGGTAGAATATTTGTACTATTTGACAGGTGTCTAAACCATGTTGCGGACATCCTCTTAACAACTTTCCATATCTAGTCCACGCCTCATATAGAGTTTCATTTGGCTTCTGTGTGAACGTAACAATTTCTGCTTGAAGTCTTACGGCTTTAGATGCAGGAAAGAATTATTTAAGAAATTTGTCAACTAAAACGTCCCATGTATCGATCGCCCCTTCAGGTAACGATTCCAACCAATCTTTGGCTTCTCCCTTTAAAGCCTAGGGAAATAACATGAGATATATCTGTTCATCCTCCACTTCTCGGATTTTAAATAGTGTGCAGATCCTATTAAAGGTACGTAGATGTTCATTTGGATCTTCCTTCGGCGTACCACTAAATTGGCATTGATTAGTTACCATGTGTAGAATTTGTCCTTTGATTTCATAATCTGGCGCATTAATGTCTGGATGAGTAATTGCGTGACCTTGGCCAGTGCGTTTAGCTCTCATTCGGTCTTCCATACTTAAAGGTTCCAGATTCTCCATAATTGAATTTGTTGAATCGGTATCACTAGATGATTCTGATTTAATGGTTCGTTCCTCAACAATCTTTGTTCGAATAATTGGTGGCTCCGGAGGAAAGTTTAATGGTTCAGGATCTATGAACCGTTCCTGAATATTTTCCGGATTCTCAATTGTGAGGTCGGTTTCAAAAAATAGATTATCGGAAATTTGAACTGAAGTACTTGGTCGACTGGATGATGATTCTAAAGAAAAATCAACGGCGGTTATATTTGCTAAATGTCTTGATCTAGTTACAGGTGGTGAACGTACAAAAGGTGATGAACGTCTTGCTCGGTGCATTCACTGAATATCCTATTAGTTTTAAAAAGGAAAGAAAAATTATAATAAGTTATCCAATTAATAGACTTTTCTGATTTTGCCCACGTTTTGAATAGCCAAAAGATGCAGCAGAGGGGCAGGATTCGTTTGGTCTCAATATAATTGAGGACTGTTTGGCTCCAATAACCCGGTCCACGTACAAATCCAACTATTACTACGAACCAGAAAATTTTGATGTCTATCAATTTAACCACTTAAAATAAATTTTCGTAATTTTAAGAAATTTAGATAAGAAGTAGAATAAAAATCTATGTCCTAAAACTAGAATAGCGAGAAATAAGAAAGAAAAAGAGTTCGTCGAAAAAGGTCGAAAAAGAAAAAATGGTTGAAAAATAAAAGGTGACGGAAAAATAAAAGAAACTTATAAAAACTTAAAAATACTTGACTAACCTAACCTTATTACTACAACTAACTTAAAATTATAATCGCAAATTGAAATTACTAATTGGAATGATAATTGATACATAGTAAAAAGTGTCTAAAAATATTAAAGCTTACAGGAAAAACTAAATCCCAAATGGAAATAACTTAAAAAGAAACTAAAACTTAAAAAGGCGTCGCAAAATTCTAAAGCACCTAAATCTTAGTCTAAAGAAAAAGCACTTAAGGAATTCTACGGCAAAGCCTAAAAAATCTAGGAGTAAAAATGACTATGGCAAAAACTAAGTTTAAAACTAAATATGAGCGAAAAAATACAAATATTACGCTACAATGATTAAAAAGGGACAAAATATAAAAATATACAAAAAGTTGTAAAAAGTACAATTTTTATAAAAATATTATTTTTATATTATTTATTTTATAAAACTACTAATTTTACAATTTAATAAAACTAATTAATACTAAATACAAATTAATTAAAAAGTAAAAGTTAAAATAAAACTAATAATAATAATAATAATTATTAGGGTTAAATAATAATAATAATTACTAATTATCCGTAATTAATGCAGGATTAGGGTTCTGTCTGTGGCGTCAGAGAAAGCTCCGCGAGTCGCGGTATTTAATGCATCAAACCCCGCGAGTCGCGGAGTTCAGAAATTCAGATCTGGAGCAGTTTGAAATTTTACGCGTTTTTTCTTTATTTATATTTTTTTTTTATTTTCTGTTTTCTATTTTTAAATAAATAAAAGATATTTAAATAAAACTTATATTTTTATAAACTAAAATAAAAATAAAGAAACTTATAAAACTTAAATATTTAACAAAATCTTAAAAATACTTATATTTTTGTTTTTCTTTTTATATTTTTGAATAATTAAAACGTATTTTTACAAAAATGAATTTTAATAAAAGTAAACTAAAAATATTTTTTTTTTTTATTATTAGCGTTGCGCTTCCGGCGTTTAGAAAGTTCCCCGGTAGCGGCGCCAAAAATACTTGATGTCAAAGCTAAGGTATACGAAATAGTTTATATTTTACTAGGAAAAACTATTAAATACGATACAATTTTACACAAGATATTTATTTATTTATAGAATGGATATACTTAAACCTTGCTACAACACTTATAGGCAGTGTACCTAATCGTACAGTAGTGTAGTTTTTAGTAAGTCCGGTTCGTTCCACAGGGAATCTGTTTTTAACAAAGCTCAACGCTATATTAATTTACTTTTATAAAAATACAAACATATATATAAGTAATATTATTATTATAAAGGGGGGTTTTTACCGTTTAATGACCGGTTTGTTGATTTTAAAACTTTAGTCGCAGTTAAAACCTAATGTAAAATATAAAATAAATACAAGACTTAAATTAAAGCGTAAAGTAAATTACGATAATGAAATTGCGAATAATAAAAGTGCGATAAAATAAACTTGCGATAATTAAAAAGGACGATAATTAAAAGTGCAATTAAATAACAATAAATAAAAGTGCGATAATTAGAAGTGCAATTAAATATAAAATAAAGGAAATTAAATATGAAATAAAAGAATTATGCTTATTTAAACTTCCGTAATCATGATGTTTGACGTGTTGATTTTAGTTTTATGCCCATGGGTTAATTGTCCTTTGTCCTGGATTATTTAATATGTCCGTCTGGTTTTTGTCCATAACAGTCCATCAGTCATAAATATAAAGTGCGAGTGTCCTCGTCAAATTATTCTTATACCCGAAGTTAAATATTCCAACTAATTGGGGATTCGAATTGTAACAAGGTTTTAATACTTTGTTTAATGAATACACCAGGTTATCGACTGCGTGTAAACCAAGGTTTTACTACTTTGTTAACAATTACACCAATTACCCTTGAATGTAATTTCACCCCTGTTTTAATTATTCTAGTGGCTATTAATCCATTCCCGTGTCCGGTTAAATGAACGATTATTCGTACATATAAATACCCCGCCCATCGTGTCCGATCGAGTGTATATGGTAAATTATAAGGACGCCCAATTGTAAATCTTTATATTAACATTAACAAACTATCATTTAGTTAAACAAATATAAAGCCCATTAATAACCCATAGTCTAATTTCCACAAGTGTCGTTCTTTTGTCCAAACCCCAATTATGGTACAAAGCCCAATTACCCAATTTTAGTAATTAGCCCAACATCATGATTACTTCGTTTTAAATAAGCATAATAATAACTTAGCTACGAGACATTAATATAAAAAGGTTGAACATAACTTACAATGATTAAAAATAGCGTAGCGTTACACGGACAGAATTTTGACTTACACCCTTACAACATTCGCTAACATACCCTTATTATTAGAATTATAATTAAAATTAAAATATAAATTATAAATATAAATATAAATTTTACGTATGAATGAGGAAGAAAAAGATGATGAAAATGATCAGATTTCGGTTTGCTTTATAGGGAGTTTTTCATTTTGGGGCTCCGCGACTCGCGGGGAAATCCTCTTCAAACTCCGCGAGTCGCGGAGAATGAATTTACAGCTCACACCCTTGGAGTCTTTCTCTGCCGACGGTTTTTATTTATAAATATAATATATATATATAATTAATATAATTAATTATATATTATATTATATTTATATACCTAGTTAACTTGTAATTTTTAGTCCGTTGCGTCGAGCGTTGAGAGTTGACTCTGGTCCCGGTTCCGGATTTTCGAACGTCCTTGCGTACAATTTAATATCTTGTACTTTGCGTTTTGAATCTTGTACTCTTGTAATTTCGAGACGTTTCTTATCAATAATTGGAACCTTTTTGATTGTCTTTTGTACTTTTGAGCTTTTTGGTCGTTTGCGTCTTCAATTCGTCGAATCTGTCTTTTGTCTTCACCTTTTATTATTTAAACGAATATCACTTGTAAATAGAACAATTGCAACTAAAAGCTTGTCTTTCTTGAGGAATAATGCTATGAAATATATGTTCATTTTTAACATTATCATGGACTTAAGGTGGTGGTCTCTTGGTGCAGCAACTTATGACGAGTGGAGGTGGTTTCGGTGGTGATGTATACTGACTGATGGGTTTGGTGGTGAGAATGGTGACGATGAGGGGATGGTGGTGATAGGTGAAGGTTAGGGTGTGGTGATTCAATATATCACTCGTACATATGTATGTGTATATATATATCTCTAAGTGCTTATGCATATATAAATATAGATGGTGACAGTGGATAGATACAAAGAAGAAAAAGAGTGTTGTGTTTAGTGCATGTATGTAAGCATTTTATACATATGATCTAGTGGAGGAATAAGACAATCAATCACAACACAGTACATACATAAAATTCCACATTTAAACAGTAATATAAATGAAAATATCTAGATTTAAAATTTTGAAACGGGTACACTTTATCAAACCAATTATTTCTGCCGACAGTTTCATCGGAGTGCTATAACGTACTCCGTTGTTAAATCAGGGGCGGATAAAAGTCTTTCAGAAAAATTCCAAACTTTTAAATTAATTGTCTTTATTTATTTTGGTCAATATAGTATAAAATTTGATCGTTAATTTATTAAATAAAATAACATCAACTGTCCCTCTCAATTCTGGGTAAAAATATAAAAAGTTCTAAAATTTAATAAACAGCTCATAATTACATTTTTAATAAGTCTATAATTTATAGAACTCATTTTCGATTCACCGTTTATTTTAAAATCACATAAGTTCCCTTTTAACTCGTTTGCTATTAATTGAATGACATTTGAGTGTTACCGTCGTCACAAAATAAATTCGAAATTACACATATATATATATTTAGTATACTTCAATTATATCTATTGATATATTTTAAATAGTAATTATTATAATATCATATTTTATTTTATTTTACTTAATTAATTTTTAATAACAACATCATATCATAATTCAAATTGTATTTCCAATTACCATTTACATATAACTATATATATAAACACATATCTAATTACAATTAATTGTTCGTGAATCGTCGGGAATAGTCAAAGGTTAACTGAACAGTTCAAAATTTTTGAGACTCGACCTAACAGACTTTGCTTATCGTATCGAGAGTTTGATTCAAAATTAGTCGAAATTTTCCGGGTCGTGACAGTACCTACCCGTTAAAGAAATTTTGTCCCGAAATTTGAATGAGGTCGTCACGGCTAACATTAAGAATGTTTTCATGACGAATATAAGTTGATAAAGAGAGTTTTATTACCATAGAGTAATATGAATAAGACAATTCGATTACTCGAAGAATACGAGTGAAGCTATCACAAAAGAGTGAAATGTGGAGGATAAAGATTCATCTTACTTTTAACGTAATCACTGTTGAATTTAGAAAATAAGGTGCGTCTAATCTTTTGACGTTGTCTTGGTTGAATTTTCGGAATTCATGGAATTTAAAGAAAATCTTCTAATCAGAAAGAAAATGAAATAACACGATTTATTAGCAAACTGTTGGAATTACGGAAGAACAGAAATATCAAAGAAATATTTCGTGCTATGCTTAGAAATTAAGTAGAATGAAAGATTCGTGTAACATGGCACATGATAAGGATAAGGTTTGTGAATCATTATCACGTTACATTAGAAATTTAGCATGACTTACTGTAATATAACCACGTTGGCCAAGCGCATTATATTATACTAACTCATGCATCAATTCTCAACACTTCTCCACAATTCATTCATAATTTATACTTAGACTTTACAGTAGTTTCCAATATAATGAATTACAGAAAACACGAAGAGGTAGATAATTTCGGACAAGAATATTTATGAAAATATCCTCAGAAATATTGAAGATATTTATGATGATATTTTGGAATTTCTAAGTTCGAAGGTTGATGAAGAAAAATTTTCCGCAAGATTTTAACATGACTTCGGAACAAGATATTCTCTAAAGATTTCGGCAGATCCAGAATTACCTGGATTCTTTGAATATAGAGTTTGGTCCTTGTATTTATCCTTGGTCTCTTTCATGGTGTGTTCAATTCGATTTTCAATACCAAATTTTCTATCGAGCGTTCCTAACACTTCCTTCTTTATCATCAACTTTTGGCCATTAAGACCATCTACAACATGCTGCTTCGTCAGCATTTTCAAAGTTAACGGATCTGGGTTATCGGTTATCAAACCGAGGTGGTTTCAGGAGAATTGTGTTTTTAGATGATTAAACGCTGATGGTAATATGGTGGAATATAAAAGGTTCCCCAGTAACAATAAAGAGTACGCATATATATATATATCAAGGTTAAAATAAGGTTGTTTCGGATGAAAAGTCGGAGTTGACTTGCTGGAGCTGTGACAAAATTTGCTACTTTGGAAGGGATTACCAAATTATTTTGGGTAATAATAACACTAAAGGAATTAGTACAGCTACGTGTTAAACGTTTACTCAGTTTCCGAGGGTTTTTCAGGTGTATAACTATATGCATCAATCTTTTCTTCTGTAGATGAAGTGCGGCTGGTTCATCCTCTCGATCGAGGTGTTTTCAAGAATCGTGAAAGGTTTGAACGCAGATTGTAATCGTCAAGATACGAATGAGGTTTAAGATGAAATCAAGTGGCAAACTTGAAGAATTGTTTAGTTTCATATGTTATAACTAATATTTTAATTCATTTTTTTAATTGTCCAATGTTGATAGTTCCAATCGATAGTCCACAGTTAACAGTCCAATAATTCGTATATAATTTAATTTATAATATTCGAATTAATTAATACGTATCGTGACCCGTGTACATGTCTCAGACTTGATCACAACTCAAAGTATATATATTATTTGAGAATCAACCTCAACCCTGTATAGCTAACTCCCGCATTACTGCATATAGAGTGTCTATGGTTATTCCAAATAATATATATAGATGCGTCGATATGATATGTCAAAACCTTGTATACGTGTCCCGATATTTAAAGTGCGTAAAATAAATAACAGAAATTAAATGACGATAAATTAAATGCGTAAAGTAAATAACAGAAATTAAATGACGATAAATAAAATTGCGATAATTAAATTGCGATAAATAAAATGTAATCAGTTAGCTAGGAACAGTTAGCTGGAACAGTTAGCGTGGATTCTTAACAAAATTTCAATTAGTTAATTCGTTTGTTTCTAACAAATTTTTATTTTGTCCAATGTTTTCTTCATTATGCCACTTGTTGGATTATGATAGGTAAAAATCCAAATATGAAATTTAAATGGAAATGGTTATTCTGTGGTGAACGGATACGTATATCGGTGGTTGTACATAGGATAGTAAATGACCGTTGAATCAGATTCGATGGATGTACATTGCAACTTATTAATGTGAAATCTAAATATTCCTCGGGTATTACCTACCCGTTAAAATATATTCACCATTAACAGTTTGTACGAAAGAATTTTTAATTACAATCTTTATGAAAATATACATACATATATATATTTTCTTCATATGTAATCATGGATTTTATGAGTTAATAAGATATTAAACTCATTTGATTTATCGTTGGAACTAGATTACATAATCTCTAAAACTTTAGAAATTACATAATCGCCATGTCGAGCGAAGATAATCGATGTAGAACGATATGTAGAACGAAGATAAAGTAGATAGAACGATACGTAGAATGATGATTATGCTCAAGGTATAGAATGAGATGTGGAGGCATGTGATGTTGAAACTTCGGTTGTTGGTGGTACTGTTGGTGCTGGTGATGTTGCTGAAGCTGGTAGGTTCTGCACCATATTCTCCAAAGCTACTACTCGAGCGCAAAGCTCGTTGACGTCTTCTATTACTCCGGGATGATTGGCGGTCGAAACGAGCGGATGAATAAAGTTTAGAATTTTAAAAAAAAAATATAATCGTGTTGAGATATTCGGGAAATGAGCGTGAAAATGGTGTTTCGGATTGATTCGTCGGTAAGTGATTCAGGTTCTTCGCCAAAAGGTGAATTCGGTTGGTGGAAGGGATCGCCTTCTTCTCGTCTCCATTGGTTAAGTCGACTACGAACCCATCAGATAAATTGAGGATGGCTGATTGATTGATTCATTCTGGTGACGCTGCTTTCGGAGCTGGAGTGGGACTCCATATCGAAATCCGAGAGACTTGATCTAATGGTGAGTTCCATTGCGTACGATTGAATAAAGGATTTTTCGATATGAAATGATTTACGGATATCGGATGGTATTCAAATTATATAGAATACCTATACATAGTACAGAAGATCTCGTAGATTACGAAGGGATTTAAGGAAACGTGTCAGATAAAGTCTACAGTAACAGATACGCTAAGATATGAATTAGCAGATACGCTAAGATATAAATTTTGTCTATACACTATCTATCAAATAAGTGCAGGAAGTCGTGTCTAGACTTAGGAATAATAAGCAGGTAATTTTCCTACTAGGAATGACAAACAATACTTATAATATGCAGCTAAGGTCGAAGTCCAGACTCGCTAATGCATCCTAACAACTATCAGTTAGACACACTAATGCAAGACCTGGTTCTCTAGGACCAACGCTCTGATACCACCTGTAAAGACCCGTCCTTATCCACCTGGACAAAGTCTTCATCATTTGGTCCCATTGCGAGGTACTGTCCTAAGTATGCCATGGAGGACTTCAAGTAATGTCTTTAAAATGAGCAAATGCACAGCGGAAGACTTAATTTGTACCTGAGAATAAACATGCTTAAAAGTGTCAACCAAAAGGTTGGTGAGTTCATAGGTTTATCATAACAATCTTTTCAATATATTAATAGACCACAAGATTTCATATTCATAAACAATTTAATAAAAATATTCTAAGTTGTTGAGCACTTGATAACCATACTTAACATTTAATCAACGTCGCATATTCCCTTTATTATGAAATCTCACTACACCGTACCAAGTGTAGTCACCGAAACGAAGTACTGTGCAACCGTTGAATACTGGTCGTCCAGTCCGGTTGGGGTTGTCAGACCCGATAGATCTATCAACAGGATTCACGTTTACAATACCCATGTAAATAGTAGTTACCAAGCTACAGGGAAATATGCCAGTGGTACAACTCAACGTAGAATATATTTTTAAGTACTTGTGTCTATTTTGTAAACATTTATAAAAGCAGCGCATGTATTCTCAGCCCAAAAATATATATTGCAAAAGCAATTAAAAAGGGAGCAAATGAAACTCACCTAATGTATTTTGTAGTAAAAATACATATGACGTCATTAACAAGTATAGGGTTGATCTCGAATTCACGAACCTATATCAAGTATATATATTAAAACCTATTATATAATCAAGTAAATTTATATATTAATTTTAGTAATATACTTTATATTTTCATTTCCTATCTTGTTAATAATTAGTTAATATTTATTTTTAACTTAAGTAAGTTCTTAAATATTAATATACCACATACTAATAATAACTGATAATCTTTATAATGATAATTTTTAATAAAAAGATTAATTTAACAAAAATGATATTTTCTAATAATAATGATGGTTTTTGTTATTAATGATAATTTTAACAATAATGATTCTTTTAATAATAATAATTTTAATCCTAATGATAATAATATCAATATTAGTAATAAAAATAATAATTTTTGGTGATATATTGTAAATGATAATATTTATAATAGTAATAATAATCTAATTAATTTTGTTAATATTAATAATAATAATAATTAAGATATCAATTTATAC
The DNA here is from genome assembly GCF_046630445.1 of Rutidosis leptorrhynchoides. Taxonomy (NCBI): domain Eukaryota; kingdom Viridiplantae; phylum Streptophyta; class Magnoliopsida; order Asterales; family Asteraceae; genus Rutidosis; species Rutidosis leptorrhynchoides. The sequence continues at coordinate 423,482,855 of NC_092334.1, forward strand.
TTTAATACCTTAGTAGCATTAAAAAGAAATAAATTGCCCGCGACGGGACTCGAACCCGTGACCTCTCATTAATCCAACACCCCATTTAACCAGCTGAGCCAGTTTGCATTTCTATTTTTATTTCGTAACTTAAATCTATTAACTTTATTTCTGATTTCCTCACCTTCTCCAAAACAATTTTGATTACAACCTTAACTTCTTCAAAACCCTCTTAACTCTCTTCATCATCATCATTAGTATAACCGTATCAATTATCATATTGTAATTCGTTTCACAGTCAACACCAATTGGGTCTTGGCCCAACAATACAAGAGTTATACAGCCCACTTAGTTTGATCAAGTAGGTTCCATAAGTCCAATACATAAGGATTAAGCCTATCATCGGCTGTAACAGAAAGCGGAGAAACAGAATTTGTTGTGAGATAATGATTGTACAGTACATGCGGTTCCTTTTTTTTTAACGTGAAAAGTAACAGATATGGAGCAATAGTAAAGTGTCGGCCACCTTTGCATTTTCTAATACTATTTCATTCCAATTCTACAAGACTCTTTACTTGGAGAGATAAAAACTATCGAACAAAAGGAAGAAGAAACAGTAGTACCGATACAGTGATATTGCAGCATGTTTCGAGGTCAAGAAGATAATATAAAATGGGTGTCTTGTTTGGGTTTGGATAAACAGAAACACATTGCAGCTGTTTGAATGATGTTGTTCATGTGATAGGTCTGATTGGAACAGAAAAAAAATCGAGTAGTTTGATGGTGATCATGGTACGTTGTTCATTGGTAGTAACTTTAGTGGTTAGAACACTTAATTTGTGTTAGTTGATTGAATATCACATGGAGTTTGTAACGTGAGGGATGATATATGACTTTTAAAGAGTGCAACTAGGTAGCGATTTTGTTCTTGGGCTGCAATAGAAACAGTGCATAGGTGGATTAATATGTGGGTTTCAGTTTCAAGGGAGTTAAGCGAAAGTTTGTAAACAAGAAGAGGAGAGGGAGAAAAGAGATGGAAGAAGTGTGGTGATTCGAAAGTGGTGGTTTTTGGGGTGGCGATTTTAGGAGAAGAAAAGATAGTGAAAGGTGGTGGTTAATGATGGTTGCCTACGGTGGACTTAAGGTGGTGGTCTCTTGGTGCAGCAACTTATGACGAGTGGAGGTGGTTTCGGTGGTGATGTATACTGACTGATGGGTTTGGTGGTGAGAATGGTGACGATGAGGGGATGGTGGTGATAGGTGAAGGTTAGGGTGTGGTGATTCAATATATCACCCGTACATATGTATGTGTATATATATATATCTCTAAGTGCTTATGCATATATAAATATAGATGGTGACAGTGGATAGATACAAAGAAGAAAAAGAGTGTTGTGTTTAGTGCATTTATGTAAGCATTTTATACATATGATCTAGTGGAGGAATAAGACAATCAATCACAACACAGTACATACATAAAATTCCACATTTAAACAGTAATATAAATGAAAATATCTAGATTTAAAATTTTGAAATGGGTACACTTTATCAAACCAATTATTTCTGCCGACAGTTTCATCGGAGTGCTATAACGTACTCCGTTGTTAAATCAGGGGCGGATAAAAGTCTTTCAGAAAAATTCCAAACTTTTAAATTAATTGTCTTTATTTATTTTGGTCAATATAGTATAAAATTTGATCGTTAATTTATTAAATAAAATAACATCAACTGTCCCTCTCAATTCTGGGTAAAAATATAAAAAGTTCTAAAATTTAATAAACAGCTCCTAATTACATTTTTAATAAGTCTATAATTTATAGAACTCATTTTCGATTCACCGTTTATTTTAAAATCACATAAGTTCCCTTTTAACTCGTTTGCTATTAATTGAATGACATTTGAGTGTTACCGTCATCACAAAATAAATTCGAAATTACACATATATATATATATATATTTAGTATACTTCAATTATATCTATTGATATATTTTAAATAGTAATTATTATAATATCATATTTTATTTTATTTTACTTAATTAATTTTTAATAACAACATCATATCATAATTCAAATTGTATTTCCAATTACCATTTACATATAACTATATATATACACACATATCTAATTACAATTAATTGTTCGTGAATCGTCGGGAATAGTCAAAGGTTAACTGAACAGTTCAAAATTTTTGAGACTCGACCTAACAGACTTTGCATATCGTATCGAGAGTTTGATTCAAAATTAGTCGAAATTTTCCGGGTCGTGACATTTTGCTTACAAACGCATGCCATTTGGACTTTGCAACGCCCCTGCAACCTTTCAAAGGTGCATGATGGCGATTTTTCACGACATGATAAAAGAATGCATGAAAGTTTTCATGGATGACTTTTCAGTTTTCGGTGATACATTTGAAACATGTCTAGCTAATCTTAAACAAATGCTTATTAGATGCGAACAATCAAATCTAGTTCTTAATTGGGAGAAATGCCATTTCATGGTTAAAGAAGGCATCGTTCTTGGTCATAAAATCTCAAAAGAAGGAATTGAAGTGGATAGAGCTAAAGTAGATGTAATTGCTAAACTTCCACATCCCACCAATGTTAGAGGAGTTAGGAGTTTTCTAGGGCATGCCGGTTTTTACCGACGTTTCATTAAAGATTTTTCTAAAATTGCCACTCCTATGAATAAACCCCTAGAAAAGGATGCTCCATTAATCTTTTCAGATGAATGCATTCAATCTTTTAGTATTCTTAAAGAAAAACTCACTAATGCGTTGATCATGATAACACCAAATTGGAATCTACCGTTTGAACTTATGTGCGATGCAAGTGATTTTGCAATGGGAGCCGTTTTAGGACAAAGGATTGAAAAATGATTTCAACCTATTTATTATGCTAGTAAGACGTTACAAGAAGCACAAACAAATTACACAACTACTGAAAAAGAACTCCTTTCTATTGTCTTTGCTTTTGACAAATTTCGATCATATCTCGTTCTAGCTAAAACGATGGTCTATACCGACCATTCTGCTCTTAGATACCTATTTTCGAAACAAGATGCTAAACCAAGATTAATCCGTTGGATTTTACTCTTACAAGAGTTCGATATTGGAATCCGAGAAAAGAGGAGCAGAAAATCTCGCCGCTGATCATCTTTCTCGTCTTGAAAATCCTGAATTAGAAGTTCTAAATGAATCGGCCATACAAGACAACTTTCCTGATGAATATCTATTGAAGATAGATCATAATGAAATTCCATGGTTTGCAGACTATGCAAACTACTTAGTATGTGAATTCCTTGAAAAAGGATTATCGTACCAAAAACGAAAGAAATTCTTTAGTGATATAAAACACTATTTCTGGGAAGATCCACATTTGTTTAAAAGTTGTCCCGATGGAATAATACGCCGATGTGTATTCGGAGATGAAGCTAGTAAAATCTTAAACCATTGTCACACAGGACCAACAGGAGGGCATTATGGGCCTCAACTCACATCAAGAAAAGTTTATGATGCTGGATTCTATTGGCCTACAATTTACAAAGACGCACACCTTCTTTGCAAATCCTGTGATGCTTGTCAAAGGGCCAGAAAAATAAGTCAACGTGATGAAAAGCCACAAAATGTCATTCAAGTATGTGAAGTATTTGACATTTGGGGTATTGACTTTATGGGTCCATTTCCAAAATCTCATAATAATTTATACATTCTCGTAGCCATTGATTATGTATCTAAATGGGCGGAAGCACAATCTCTCCCAACTAACGATGCACAAGTTGTAGTCAACTTTTTAAAACGTCTTTTTGCAAGGTTTGGAACACCGAAAGCTTTAATAAGTGATCGGGGTACTCATTTCTGTAATAATCAACTTGAGAAAGTTCTTAAAAGATATGGAGTAACTCATAAAATCTCCACCGCATATCATCCACAAACAAGTGGACAAGTTGAAAATACCAACCGAGCTTTGAAACGTATTCTAGAGAAAACCGTAGGATCAAATCCGAAGGAATGGTCCATAAAATTGGAGGATGCACTCTGGGCTTTTAGAACGGCCTACAAAACTCCAATTGGAGCCACACCTTTCAGACTCGTTTACGGAAAAGCATGTCATCTTCCAGTAGAAATTGAACACAAAGCATTTTGGGCTTTGAAGACATGTAATCTTGATTTACATGAAGCTGGACGTCTACGGTTAAGTCAATTAAATGAATTAGAAGAATTAAGACATGAAGCATACGAAAATTCGTTAATCTATAAAGAAAGAACGAAGAAATGGCATGATAAAAGAATCAGAAGTTTAAAAGAATTTAAAGAAGAAGACAAAGTTCTTATTTTCAATTCACGATTTAAGCTATTTCCTGGAAAATTGAAATCAAGATGGTCTGGACCATTCATAGTCAGAAGAGTTTTCCCATACGGAACAGTAGAATTGATAAATTCAAATGGAATTGAATTTAAGGTTAATGGTCACATAGTTAAACATTACATAGATAGTCCAATGAAAGTTGCCAACGAAGTTAATCACAATTTCAACACCACAGTTAACTAAGTGTGGGGAGAATCAAGTCTTTTAAAGGATAATATGTATATCTGTTAGAGTTAGATTTTCTGTTTTCGTGTAGTTCCCGAAAATGGAACCCGAATGGCCTTTCCCTAGCAGACCCTAAAGAACTAGTCTTCTCCCTCCATTCTGAATTTTTATTTTTTTTTAGGTTTTACGAAATGAAGACTTCCTGTGAACTAAACCATGGTCTAATGCTACACGCTTTGATTACTAAATGTAATAATGACACACTTCCGAGTGAACTAGTATCAGTAATCAGAGAAAAATTGGACGAAGTAAGAAAAGAATCCAGATGCGAAGATAATAAGTTACAATTTGGTAAAGGAAAATCAAAATCCGCAGCGAAAAGAAGAGCACGACACCTTGAAAAATGTCACAAATGCGGAAAATGGTCACACGAAGGTAAATGTTCAAATAATCAAACCTATTCAAACACCGAATTTGTTACTTTATGCAGAGATGGACGGTTCATATGTTTAGAAGAAAAAACACTGAATGCTCGAGGTTACGCCTATGTAGCCATGGAAAATCAATTAGTCCGACTATCTTATGAGTGGGCTAGAGCATATCACTAAGAAATCTATTTCACAGGTAAGTTTGTACAGTTTTTATTTTTATTTTTATTTTTATTTTTAACCTTTTGATAATAAACGCTAATTTGTTCGCTATAAAGTATTAAATTGATATTCGATAAAATTAGGTATGCGTAACCAAAATTATTGATATCATAAAAAAATTTATTACATCACTGCGAAATTTACCGTTTATTCTTAAGGTATAAATATCTTTAATCAATCAACTCAAAATATTTTAAAAATTCGTCATGAGTTAAATTAGGTCATGGAACCGAAATTACTTTACCGAAAAGAGGGGCATATATTTTTGATAATATTTGATTGATTAAAGTGGGATAAAAGACCAAAAATATTTTTAATTTTATTTTTACCATGTTTTTTTTAAAATTAATATATAAATATTAATTTAATATTGTAAACTTATTTAAAATTGTAAATATTTGAAAAATTAATATAAGTTTGTATGTATAAAAACAAAAATTAAATTTAAGTTTGGTGTGAATTTTTAATATTAATTTTGAATTTTATGCATTTTTAAATTTAAGTTGTGTGAATTTAAAAACAAAAATTTAGTTTTCTCATTAAGTTAAAAATACGATTTTTAAAATTCGTCGTAAGTTGAAGACTAGGTCGTTGAGCCGAAATTGCTTTACCCGAGGGCGGGACGAGAAATTTTATTATCATTATTTTTAATCTTATTGACTTAAAGTATGCCAAAAAAAAAAAAAAAAAAACCCAAAAATCTTTGCTTTTAAAACGACGCTTAAAGAATGACAAAATTTAAAATTTTTTCGAGGGACGGACTAGGACACCGTTCCGAAACGACCTCGTCCTAAAAACCAAGGAAAACAAAATTTTAAATTTATTTTATATTTGTTTTATAAGTTAAGGATTATAAAAAAAAAAAAAAAAAAGAGCCGCGACTCGCGGAGTTTGAAAGAGGTAAGTACTGAAACTCGCGGAGTCTGCAAATTCTAGAAAAAAAAAATATAAACAGACGAACAGATCAGTTTACACACAACCAAACTCAAAAACTGCGAAAACACACCCAAAAACACACACAAAAATCGTATTTTTTCACCATTTTCATCAAATCTTTCACAAAATCATGTTGAGAAGGATGCTATCAAGGAATTACTCAAGGAAAACAGTAAATTTCTACACCTAAACACCATTTAATCCGAAAATTAGTGTTCTTGAACAAATTTATACCCAATTCGATTTTGATGCTTTTTAGTGTAATTATGCTTAAATTGCTTGTGTATTATGCTTGTATAACCTAGATTGATGCTATTTAACATGATTAGAAGCCTTAAACTTCAAATTTTGAGTAATCTAGAGTTTGTGTTCTTGAGCAATTTGGGGCTTTTTGATATAAACAGGTTATGGCCAATTTTTGTCATGAATTATTGCTAAATTAAGTAGTGTAACATGTTTAGGTAGTTAAATGATCCAAACTTTGAGCCTAAACAAGATTTTTGAGAATTAAAGTGGACTTTTTCAAGTCTAAAATTCATGAACTTGATTTTTGAGAGATAATGCCATTTGAAACTTGTTTAATTGCTAATAATGATTATTTTGACATGTTATTTGAGTTGAATGCTTATGAACTTGGCGAATTTTTTCGTATATGCTTATTTGAAAAAGTGTAGATTTGATAAAAATATGAAAATAAGCATAAGTTTGATATAAATTGAACATGTCATTTTAATTATTTTGATTGATGATTTTGCTGACACTAATGCATATTTGGATGCACAAAAATTGTGTTTGATGTGTTTTGCAGACTGAAAGGGGTGAATCTTCATCCCAAGCTCGCATTGCTCCTCCTGAGAATGCGGAACAACATGATGTTGATAACTATTACAAACAAGATATACCTCATCCAGTTATGACATTTTCAGATATGCACGTGGAAGATTTGCACCCGAACTTGAGATTAGACAGACGTTGGATAGATTATCCAAAATACCAAAGGGGCTTGCACACTCTTCATTCTAAAGCTGTTGAAGTACCTAAGGTAATAGAATGGGAACCATTAGAGGTAGTGGAATTGGCCGAGCCAATCAGGGAATTACTTACTCAAAGGTATGGTAATTCTACTTTTAGTGATTAGGTACGTTTATTCAACATGCGTAGACCTGTATATAAAGTATGGTGTGAAGAATTATTGTGTAGTATAGAAATAAATGATCGGGTAGCTACTTTAACCGATCGAACTTTTATTAGATTTTTGTTAGGAGGTTCGATGCGCCACATGTCTCTACTAGACATGGCTCAGGCCTTACGTATATATACGCCTGAGGAGCTAGCATCTGCCGATTGTCAAGGGTTGATATTAAATGGTAGAAAGATTGATGAAAATTTTGATACGCATGGTGTATGGAGTCAAATGACTAGCCATCACCGATTTAAAGGGGGAAATTACTCTTATACGGATATAGATAGAGCTGAGTTAACAGTAATTCACAGGTTTCTAGCAAACTCGATTACACAGCGAGGTAAAAATAAGGAAAAGGTAAATGAGCAAGATTTATTTTACCACATGTGTATTCGAGACCCACAAAGCGCTGTAAGTATACCTTATTGTGTGGGTTATTATTTATCGGCTATGGTTAGGGGGATGAGACCGCACAGTATAATAGGAGGTGGTATATTTATTACATTAATTGCTGAGTATCTCGATGTGGATATAAGACGGGGGGAATTATTAATCGAAGAACCAGAACCCCACGATACAATTGGTTTCAATGTATATCATGGTGCTAAGGTTTTGAAGAGGCGAAATAACGCCGCAGTACCATATAATGGAAGACATCCACAGGTTGAAAGAAATCAACAGCCAGGTAATGTGGGAGGGGGAAATGAAATGACAGAAATGCAAAGGTTTATAGCTTCACAAGAGTATGAAAATGCTAGACATCGAGCATTTGAAGATTGGCAAGTTCATCAAAACCACATCATAGCTCATTGCCAATATGTAGGTAGAAACTATATTCCTACTCCAAAGCCCGTATTTCCTCCCTGGTCTATAGAGATCCAACCACCGTATCCTAGTTATAACCCAGCTGAAGCATTCTATAACACATACAGTTATGCATGGAACCCCTACTGGTTTCAGTATCAACCCTAGTTTATTTAGTTTTATTTATTTTATTTTTGTAATGTTACTACATTTAACACTTATGTTGATATTGTAATAGTTTTTATAATTTTCTAACTTTTATTATTAGATTTTAATAATTTTTGAATGTGGGGTAATATACCAAACTTCAAAAATATGTATATATGTTTGCAGTTTATCTTATGTACATAACAGGGTAAAACAACGCATTTTCAAAGACTGGCATTAAGTTCAGCAAAAGCAACTAATTTTGACGACAAGATGCAAAATATATGTGAAATAACAACAAGACGGAATGAACAAATGATGTGCACCATTTATCATTCAACACAAACAACAATATGTTTGGAAACTTTGGTAAAATTTAATCATTTTTCTACGCTAATCACCCTCAATAATTTAAATTGTTACTGATTTCTTGCAAATGAGGGCATTGCAAGATCTTAAGTGTGGGAAGGGGTTAAATTCTTTCGGATTTTAAAAAATTTTTATTTAAACACTTGGTTACCATTAAAAATACTAGTAACGCAGTAGTTGTATTAGAATCTAGTGCTCTCTGATAATAAAGAACAGCCCTAGTCTTATATACTGACTACCCAATTCTAGTAAAATTTTTCAAAATTTTCAATTAAATGAACTCAAAATCATGTTTATACATATTTATGAACGATAAAACTAGGTGATAACACCGAAATTATTGTTACCTTGGAAAGGACATAAATTGAGAAACAAACCAAAATGTTAAAATTCATTTAAAATGGAATAGAGGACAATAAAAAGGAAAATAAAAGCCAAGTGTGAGAAAATTTACCAAGTTATTTTAAACATATGTCACATATTTCTGTAACAAATAATTAAAGATACTTTTGTTTTGGACTAAATTAACTATTTTACCCGATGAAAGAAAAGAAAAGATGGATCTACACGATGAATCAATTCCATCATTAAAAGGAAGTAAAGTCTTCCGAAAAAGACACGCGCTTCTTGATTTAGGTCAAGAAGTTGTCGTCCAGACCAGCTGTAGGTTGACGAAAAATCTAGAAAAGTCATCACTAAAATCTGCAGGAAATCCACGGACCTCAACATCAAACAGGGTCGCCAAGTGGTCAGATTTATCCTAACCATGAGAAGGATTTATCTCGTACAATGGGGGAGCACCGTGCAAATTAGCTTGATAAGACTAATGAATCAGATCCCCAGAAAGGATAATCTCCTTAAAAATTAAAAATCAGCTTTTAAGCCTGATATTACTCAATCTTTGAGATTGACGTTAAAGATTGAGAATTACAAACTCATGGAATTCAATGATATCTAAACTCGAGCTTGAACGAGAAAATATTTTGATCAAAATTAAAACCGATTTGTTTTCTGAAAACCTATTTTCAATGCGTTCATTACCATTGAACATAAAATCCTAGGAATTCACCTGGAATTCATTAGGTCACCTGAACCAATTCAGGTGTCAACCGTAAGAATGGTGGTTGCATAGCATGGTCAAAGACAGGACCTTGTGCCAGACCGAAAAATTATAAGGGTGAGCTTTACTATTGCTCCTACAAAGGATAGTAATTGCGTCCGACACATTATAGACCATAATTAAAAGCATGTCAGGGGACATTGCCTTAACAGTTGCTTGTTCAACATTTTCCTTTACAACCGGACGGTAGTTTACCGAAAGGTAATATACGGAGCAAGTATACTGGACGTGTTGCTTTCTCAATACAAGGTTAGCAAGTGGGTGACACAAAACCGCAAGTTTTGAGCTAAAAATTTCAAATATGAAACCCACCAAACCCACAAAAAGAATTTGCAAACACCGGTGAAGGGTTATTCCGGAAAACTTATCTAGGGTAAAAACTAGATTTAATTTTCAAAAGATCAAATGTTTTCATAAAGATCCAATTTCCTTAATGGATCTAAATTTTTATAGTCATGTGGGACTGTAAACCACATCGTTACTACCATTGTTTATACCGCCGTATAGAAATCACTGATGTATAAAGTGTGAAGCATAAAGAAGTGATTCTAGTATATTTCAAGACTATATTGCTTGAGGACAAGCAACGCTCAAGTGTGGAAATATTTGATAATGCTAAAAACGAACATATATTTCATAGCATTATTCCTCAAGAAAGACAAGCTTTTAGTTGCAATTGTCCTATTTACAAGTGATATTCGGTTAAATAATAAAAGGTGAAGACAAAAGATAGATTCGACGAATGGAAGACGCAAACGACCTAAAAGCTCAAAAGTACAAAATACAATCAAAGAGGTTCCAATTATTGATAAGAAACATCTCAGAATTACAAGAGTACAAGATTCAAAACGCAAAGTACAAGATATTAAATTGTACGCAAGGACGTTCGAAAATCCAGAACCGGGACATGAGTCAACTCTCAACGCATGACGCAACGGAGCGAAAGTTACAAATTAATTATGTATATAAATATAATATAATATACAATTAATTATATAAATTATATATAAATTATATTTATATAATAAAATGTCGGCAAAGAAGATCCAAAAAGGGATGAGCTGTAAAAGCAAACACCGCGACTTGCGGAGTTTGAAGGGTTAGAGTACCGCGACTCGCGGAGCCCCAAATTCTGAAACTGCCTATAAAAGCCAACGCATTTGATCCGTTTTAAATATCCATCCATCAATCTCTCTATCTATATGTAAACGTATATATATATATATATATATATATATATATATATATATATATATATATATATATATATATTTATATTTTAATTATAATTTTAATTTTAAATCCTAATAATAAGGGTATGTTAGCGAATGTTGTAAGGGTGTAAGTCGAAATTCTGTCCGTGTAACGCTATGCTATTTTTAATCATTGTAAGTTATGTTCAACCTTTTTAATTTAATGTCTCGTAGATAAATTATTATTATGCTTATTTAAGCCGAAGTAATCATGATGTTGGGCTAAAAAATACTAAAATTAGGTAATTGGGTTTTGTACCATAATTGGGGTTTGGACAAAAGAACGACACTTATGGAAATTAGACTATGGGCTATTAATGGGCTTTATATTTGTTTAACTAAATGATAGTTTGTTAATTTTAATATAAAGATTTACAATTGGACGTCCCTATAAATAACCATATACACTCGATCGGACACGATGGGCGGGGTATTTATATGTACGAATAATCGTTCATTTAACCGGACACGGGAATGGATTAATAGCTACTAGAATTATTAAAACAGGGGTGAAATTATGTACAAGGACACTTGGCATAATTGATAACAAAGTATTAAAACCTTGGGTTACACGCAATCGATAACCTGGTGTAATTATTAAACAAAGTATTAAAATCTTGTTACAGTTTAAGTCCCCAATTAGTTGGAATATTTAACTTCGGGTATAAGGATAATTTGACGAGGACACTCGCACTTTATATTTATGACTGATGGACTGTTATGGACAAAAACCAGACGGACATATTAAATAATCCAGGACAAAGGACAATTAACCCATGGGCATAAAACTAAAAATCAACACGTCAAACATCATGATTACGGAAGTTTAAATAAGCATAATTCTTTTATTTCATATATAATTTCCTTTATTTTATATTTAATTGCACTTCTAATTATCGCACTTTTATTTATTGTCATTGTATTTAATTGCACTTTTAATTAACGTACTTTTTAATTATTGTATTTTATTTCATCGCACTTTTATTTATTGCAATTTCATTATCGTTATTTACTTTACGCTTTAAATTAAGTTATATTTATTTAATATTTTACATTAGGTTTTAACTGCGACTAAAGTTTTAAAAATCGACAAACCAGTCATTAAACGGTAAAAACCCCCCTTTATAATAATAATTTTACTTATTTATATATTTGTATTTTTATAAATTAAAACTAATATAGCGTTAAGCTTTGTTTAAAAGATTCCCTGTGGACGAACCGGACTTACTAAAAACTACACTACTGTATGATTAGGTACACTGCCTATAAGTGTTGTAGCAAGGTTTAAGTATATCCACTCGATAAATAAATAAATAACTTGTGTAAAATTGTAGCATATTTAATAGTATTTAGTTGTAAAAATAAAGCTATTTCATATACACCTCGCATAACATCAGCCATGTACATGACTTCATTTTTCTTGTTTGAACACCGAAAACTCCGAGAATATTGATAACAACTATATCAGGGACACACCTTCGATTATTGTTGAACCATACTTATGCTTCCGAACGAATGGAAAATTCTTTCAACATCAAACATATGTTACACGTGTATACTATCTCGTTTTTGCACAGTTTTATCGGCGAACTTCAATATGCTTGTTATGCTTACATCGAGGCGGAAACTTCTCTCTTCTTACACTCGTACTTCCGTATAAGGAAATCTTTTATCTAAATTCTCAATGGAGGGATAGACTCTTCACGTTATACTAGTATTCACCACGAGTCCTAATGAACATTTTTTTGAAATCGATAAATCTTCCGCGGCACGAAATTCTTGAGAAACAGAAACTTGTTCCAACAAACGTTTTCAGGTCCTAACAAGCTTGTTCAAATGTATCTTAAAAGAACTGTACCTCGTTTCAGATCGAGATCCTCGTTCACTTCTAAATTTCGGGGTGCTTTTCAAAAAGCCTCGAGACCACGTTTAAACATGAGTACAACACATCAACCACATCTCGAAGGACCAAACAAACATACGATTCAAACCTTGGAACCCATAATACGAGTTCGTGTTATCGACTTCAAATTTACTTGAGGAAAAGTACTTGCCTTTAGTCAAATTCTCTTACTACAAAATTTTCTTTCGTGTATTAACGCCGCACCTTTTCGAAACTTTATATGACCGCAATTATTGTTCTATAATTTGTTGGACCGACGTAAGCAACAACCAAACCACTAGAATCGAACTCATTCATGAAATAACCGTTAAGATCGTTCAAATCCAAGAGAGGCTCAAGACAATCCGTAGTCGCCAAAAGAGCCATGCAAATGTTAGACATAAACCTCTCGAATTCCAAGTGGGAAACTGAGTAACATTAAAAGTCGCACCTTGAGGAGGTGTAATCTGTTTTGAGAAACGTAGGAAGCTAAATCCACGATACATTAATCCTTTTGAAATCTTGGGGCGTATTGAGCCCGTTACTTACCGTTTCGAATTCCCAACTCAAACAAATTCCGTTCACCCTACATTCTGTGTATCAAACTTAAAGATGTGTCTTGCGAACAAGAACTTGTTATCCTTTTCGATGAGCTTACTATCGATGATAAACTTCACTTCCTAGGAGGACTGGTTGAAATTATGAAACGTGAAACCAAAATTTTGAAACAACGTAAAAATCCCGACTGTCGAAGTTCGTTGAAATGCCCAAGGAAGTACCTTCACTTACTCGTAGAATTGGCAACGCAAGATCTTGAGGAAGAAACAACGACTACTACTTCCAACTAAATTTCGGGACGAAATTTCTTTTAAGGTGTAGGTAATGTAACATCCCGCATTTTTCCGTTAGATTATTTTAACGCCCGTCTTTTTTTTATAGATAATATCTTCCGTTATTTAAATTCGTACCTTTCATTGACTAACGTTATAAATATTTCCGTTATTTGGTTATAACATCTTCGGGTTACTCTAGCATTTTTAAAAAATTCGTTCGATTAATTCACGCACCCGCTTTCAAACTTGAGGGACCGAAGTTGCCAAGGGGCCAAACTAGTTGACTAGGTCAACTAGTCAACCCCATCTCATCCATTCATTCATACGTTCACCTCCTCATCTCCTTTTTCCTCTCTAACTCAAGAACACACTTTTTAACATCTTCTAAGAATCATCATCTAAATCAATTCAAGCAAGCAAACATCAAAACAAATTACATATTCGCGATCCTCTCATCATCCTCTACATTTTGGTACCAATTTCATCTCGTTTGGGTAACATTTCCAAAACTCTAGATTTCTCTAATTCATGTTTTTGACTTGAAATGGTGTTAGTTAGTGTCTATGGCTCGTGTCTAGCATAAATATATGAATTATTTGCTCGATCTTGTTGTTTTGCATAAACTAGCATGAACTTGAAATGGGTTTGTTTAATCTTGAATTTTAGATGATTAAATGTTGTTTAAATTCTAAAGTTCATGTATTAAATGTGTTACTAGCATCATTAGCTTCAATTTGATGTGTAGGTTGATTTGGAAAACATCACTAACATGATTATTGATTTTGTGATTCTTGGTTAGGGTTTGATAGCTTTTAAAATGAACTTTTGATGCTTTGAATGACATGAAATGTTATTAGTAAGTGTTTAGTTATATTGTATATTTAATTACCTTCGAAACGGCATATCATATGTGTAGATTGGATTCCCGAGTCAAGAAATGCATTTTATGAACTTGAAACTTTGATTTTGAACGTTTAATGATCATTTATTGAGGTTTTCATTATTGTCAATGATGGAATTAATTGATGAAATGTGTTTAGTTGTATTCCTCTTTAAATTACCTTTCCAACGATATTTGATACGTGTTTTGAATGTTTACGGTTCATAAGTTATGGTTGTTTAAAGTTGGAATCGTCTAAGTGTTAAACTGCCCCAGAGTTGCTGAACCAGGTCCAGATGCGGCGCATCTGCCTTGGATGCGGCGCATCTGAGGCAGACTGCCCAAAAACGTCATTTTTCGTTTAATTCTAGCTATGCTATGCACCCCCGATTGATATGAAACTTGGCCAACATTGTAACATCCAGATGACGAGCTTAATTAGAATTTACAATTTTGCCCTTTTTGTCCGTTTTGTGTTTAAAGTGCATTTTAGTGATTTAATTAATTATTAAATGTTTTCAAGTAATTATTAGTTCATTGGGATCGTTTTGTGACCAGGGTCACAGAACTTATTTGTTTATTAAATTTGGACTTCGTTTGGCTACCGAACGGAGTGCGTTGATTTTTAGTAAACTGGTAAATACCCGTGTTTTATCAGGAATGAAAGTATGAATTGGGATGATGTATTACGTCTGGCCAACGAAAATACATCATGGTAATTCATACAGTGGTTTCGGGAGTTGGGAGATGTAGCGATGGATGGATTAGATGTAATTGATAGTTCATCGTGACGTTGGAGTATTTTGACCGACAGTTGACTCTTCTAACGTGATAATGATCAATGTAATGTACCTAGACTTTGCGAAATTTTTGGTTAGACCGAGTTGAATTATGGATTTTAACGAAATCTTATCAATTGATGATCCTTCTGAAGTAACTTTAGCAATGTCGGATGCGTGTACCGAGGCTATTTAAGGGAATTAACAGTTGGATAATTACTTTCGGAACATGATGACGGTTATCCTTTACTCAATATTCGTGAGCTAATGATTAAATGGACTTGAAATTTGGATTGGAAATTGTTTCTAGAATGATTGAGTTGACCAGAAACACGATTTAGTCAATAAATTATTGGGTGAATATCGATACGTTTGAACGAAGTTGGACAAAATTCTTACATACCGGGTTTAAAACGGGTATTGAATTACAAAATTTGGGTAACTTTGGTGTGACCTGGATCAACTTAACAATACCGTACAGGTAAAATTAACTAATTTTGTGTAATTGGAGGTAAGTGATCATTTTTGACCGGTTATTTAGATTCTGTTGATTAGTGATGTGATGAATTGTTAGCAGTAGTTCGTGGCTTCAGTGTGTAAACCTAGACTTGATGTGAAACGTTTCGTCTAAATCCATAAAGTTGATGACAGAACAAGGTGGATGACGTGAGTTATATTGTAATCTTGGACAAATGGTTTGTAAATAACAATGTCAGATGGTGTTTTAATTATCAGTTGGGATCTGAACGGAAATTGACTCATTCAGTTTTTGAATAGTCACAGGTTTCAGTATTGAACTAGTTTTGCAAGTGGTGAGGATGATGATCTAGACCAGAGTATGGGGAATGATTCGGGTATCGTACAGTGGAAGTAAACTTACACATCAGAGTATAACAGGATTTGACCATTGTCTAGTAGTCTTATTGGACAACCGTGCTTGACTTCGGACTAATGAGTCTTCAATTGACCAACCGGAATAAAAGAAACCTTGTAACGCGTGTGACCGTAAGAAGTGACATGACTTAGGTCTCGTTGTGATGGTTTGTAGTACTCGTGACCTTTATTGACTTTGACTGACCAGATTCCGAGGACGGAATCTCTTTAAGGGGGATAGATTTGTAACATCCTGATGACAAGCTTAATTAGAATTTACAATTTTGCCCTTTTTGTCCATTTTGTGTTTAAAGTGCATTTTAGTGATTTAATTAATTATTAAATGTTTTCAAGTAATTATTAGTTCATTGGGATCGTTTTGTGACCAGGGTCACAGAACTTATTTGTTTATTAAATTTGGACTTCGTTTGGCTACCGAACGGAGTGCGTTGATTTTTAGTAAACTGGTAAATACCCGTGTTTTATCAGGAATGAGAGTTAAAACCCATTGAATAGGTAAAACCCGCCCCTTGTTTTTATATTGGTACAGTTAATTAATTTTGGGTTCTTCCTTCTCCTTGTTCCAATCGACACACACATACACATACAAGAACCCTAGTTTTGATTAAATTGAAGATTGAAGATGATGATAAAATTACTAGTTCAAGTTTGTGGTGGTCTTCCTCCCTTTCCTTTCTCTTTCACGAAACCCACCACCACCACCATGAAAACCTAGCTTTTTATTTATGAAGATGGTGATAAAAATTGGAGGCTCCATTCAAGGGTTCTTTCTTCTCTAAACAAATTAACAAAGGTTTGTCTTCAATTTGTGCTTGTATCATTGTTTCTTTGAGGTTTTTGTTAGTTTTATAAAAGTTAGAATATATGGATGAATTGATGCTTGAATCTTTGAAATTAGGGAAGAAAGTGCTTGATTTATGCTAGATTAATGTTATATAATTGTTAGCAATTATTTGTGGGTTAGTATTTGACAAGAAATTGCAAGAAACAACAATTTTTGGGGGTGAACCATGGTAAGACAGCAGCTATGGCTGCTGTTGCTGCTGATTTTGGGCAGCTGCTGCCGCTGCCGGCGACCATCGGTAGCGGTTGGCGGTCGGTGACGGTGGTTGTCGTTTTTTCGGTGCACGGATTGATTTTATTTGCTTGTTTAAACCATGAATCATTTGGTTAATTTAATTTCAATTAGTAATGTATAAGTGAACTTTTTATTTAGAGTACTCGGTTAGTAGTGACCCGAAACCCGTGGTCGGTACTAATGATTTGTGTGAATTATGATATTCGGGTCACTCGTTTAGTCCTTATTATTTTTGTTTGGATTATTTGATTATGAGATAGTGTACATGTAATTATATATGTATGTGTGATAACTCCCGACCCGTTTATGTAAATTGTGTAATTCATATGGTTTGGGTCGCCCGTTTAGCCCTTGACTTATTTGGTTAGTTTAATGGCATAAATATAAATTATTGTATGTATATGTGTTAACTTGTGACCGTTTTGGCTCGCGACCCGTTTGTTTAACTTTGGGCATTTTCGGGTATGTTATATATATATATATATATATATATATATATATATATATATATATATACACGATCCATGGATAAGCTTAAAAGGAGTACAAACCGGATAAGCAAAATAAAATTTTTTTTTTTTGAATTTTTTTTACATTCATAAATTCATAAATCTGTATTAAAATGCACCTCTAATCAATTTTTTTCATAAAAAAAAAAGTTCAAAATCTTTCAAAAATCAATGATGAATGGTAAAATTAACCATTCATCTGGTTAATTTATCATTCATCTTGTTTACGATTAATGATAAAATTAATCAATGCTAAAAAAACCAGATGAATTGTTAAATTAACCATTCATCTGTTTTTTTATCATTCATCATAAACAGATGAATGGTTAAATTAACCATTCATCTACTTTTTTTAGCATTGATTAATTTTATCATTCATCGCGAACAAAAATGAATGATAAATTAACCAGATGAATGGTTAATTTTACAATTCATCATCAATTTTTACCATTCATCATCGATGTTTACCATTCATCATCGATTTTCGAATGATTTTGTTCAAAAACTTTTTAAAATTTTTTCGTTTTCTTCTATTTGCATATTAAAGGATCGTTTTTAAAAAAAAAAATTTGAAATTTTACTTATCCAGTTTGTGCCCCATTTAGTGCTTATCCATGAATTGGTCCACTATATATATATATATATATATATATATATATATATATATATATATATATATATATATATACATGTGTAAAATTACATTAAAGTGTATTCGCCCGTTTCGACCGTTGACCTATTTATCAGTTTTAGATTTGGGTTGTAACTATGTACGTATGCATTTCTTTGCTCGAATCTTGATCTTGTGTTGATGTTAACTTGTTTGACGGATTAGTATTGTATATATGTTTTGTGCATGATTAAGAACCTTTATTTAGTCCAAAACACTGCACGAAATAGCGAAAATGGTGGGCAAAACCTTGAGGGACAGCAGCGTAGCTGCTGCTACTGTTTCATGCTGCTGTTCGCAGCTTGTTGCTGCTGTTTGCAGCCTTTATGCTGCTGATCTGCTGCTATTTGCACACCATAACGCGCAGCGTCTTGGCATGGTCGCACCCCGGTGGCCCGTACACTTGTTCTATGGTTCGTATGTTGGTTTCTCGCCCGTTTGACACTGTTTGACCCGCTTGGACTATATTGTGTCAAAATGGGTATTAGTTGGTTGTGATATGTCCTCGATGTCGTGTCAAGTGTATATGCATGTTTCGTCATTTTAAAATGGGTTTTGAGCTTATTTGGGTTAAAGTGGGAAAATTATGATCCGTTTGGGTCATTAGTGTCTAGTTGACCCATTTGTGTAACTTGACATTATATATATATATATATATATATATATATATATATATATATATATATATATATATATATATATATATATATATATATATATATGCGTGATCGTGTCGTATTACTCCCGACCCATTTGGGTAGTTTATGTATTGGTTGTCTATTTTGATCACGACCCATTTGTTGATTATTGAATTGTGAACGTGTTTAATGTTCGGATTGTGCCCGTTAAACCCGCGAACCGTTTGTGTGATATTGAGACATTTTGTATATATGTAGATATATATGTGTGTGTGTGTGTGTGTGTGTGTGTGTGTGTGTGTGGAGTGTGTGTGTGTGTGTGTGGAGTGTGTGTGTGTGTATATATATATATATATATATATATATATATATAGAATGTGATAAAGTTAGTAAATGTGGTGCGGTTTACTAACTCGTTCAGTATTTATTCTCAGGTGATATAGACGAGGAGAAGACTCGGTGACATTAGACTATCGAGTTTTGCGGGTATCGGTGAGTGAGACTAACTGGAGAACATAGTATAGAGTAGCATGTTATATTATGATTGCCATGCTTGTTAGCTATACTTACTGATACAGTTAGTTAGTACGTTGTGATGACTGCATGTTGGTTGATGCTTGTCTGCTGGAGCCCAGTGCGTCCTTATTGTGTGGTGGCCTCGGTAGGAGAGATCAACTCGCGGGTTGGGTTCCTCATGTGGTGGCCTAGACAATCGTGGTGTATATATATGTGAATGACATGTCCGTCGCGTGTGGATTATATATATACAACACGGTGGTGGAGGAACTTCTTGTAAGCCCCAGTCCGATCAGCTGGTGGTTAATGGTTTGGCCGAGCCGCCAGAGTCTCTGTAGACAGCACTTGGGTGATGTTTGTTTGTTAGTTTTTGTGACATGATTAGTATAACAGATTATGTATACTATTGCCTGTAGTTAGTTTGTACTCACTTAGCTTCGTGCTAATCCCACATCTTCCCTGCAGGTTATGGATTTGTTGTATGATACTTATCAGGGTGAAGATGGGATGCTGGAAGATATGTTTGACAAATTCGGAAACTCCGATGTCGTGTCTTTTATATTCAAAGTTGTTTTATTGTTTAAAATAACACCCGGACTTTTATATATTAAGGTGTTTATAATTATTAAGTGCATTTTTATATTATGTATTTGATAAACAGGTCTTCCGCTGTATTTAAAAAAAAAAATCCAGGGGTGTTATAAGTTGGTATCAGAGCGTAGATTTGGCAGTGTGTACACGAAAGTGACATGTTCCCAAATCGTGTGTCAAGTCAAACATATCTTGGGGATGGGTTAAGTGAGTGAGATAGGTATAAATGTGTTGGTTATTAGTACTAACCTGTGTTATACTAAGCTTTGGTGTAAGATGATGTTCAGTACAGGTATGATTGATAGTGACGGAAACATTGTGCCCCCCAACGCCCCTGGAACAGTTAGAGATTCAAAGTACGGATATGTGTCAGTTAAAGGACCGCGAGAACGGATTTTCAGGGTTATAAAAATAGTTACTGACGGGTCATAACTGGGTTAATGACTTAGAGTAGAAAATACAGATGAACTCAGATATAGTGACCACAGATCAGACGGTATAGCCAGTGTCGGGTGAGAGCTCTATTTCTACTGTATATAGCCAGTATCGGGTGAGAGCTCTATTTCTACTGTATGCAACCGTAGTGGGTAAATAAAATAATAATAAAAATGGAATTAAAAATAAATAATAATAATAATAATAATAAAATAAAACGAAGGGTTCCGTTAAACAGTCTCTGGATAGTTGAACCTTTGGATATTTGAGATTAAATTAGTCGGCAGTCGAGGAAGTCTTGTGGATTTAACTAAGTAAAAAGATTAAGACAGAATGGTACAGATTCTTCGTGAAGAGTGACAGTGTATGGGACACGGAGCGTTTCGTTGTTTGATAGATCGGAGAGTGAGTTCTGGAGCGGGGTTCGGGGCACAGACTTTATCAGCCGGTTGATCTTCTAATTGGACGGGAGAGAATGAACCCCACAATTAATGTAGTTGGGGCATATCAAATATTGGCAGAGACTGGTGACACATATGATGACTTCATTGCCGGTACGTGTTCTATTATATTTTGTAATTTTTATTACAGTTGGTAATTTGTTGTTGTATGTTATAAGTTGCCATTTGATATGTATGCTTCATATTTGTTGTTGATGTTGTAGTGGAAACAGTTTTAGATGGTCTCCGTATAGTTTTGTTGTTCATTTTGTGCATAGTGGTTTGATTACTGTAAAATGCTTGCCATACTTTAGGTGTTGGTTAATAATACTTATTGTGATGTGATTGGCCTGTTAGTCCAGATTTGATAGGTACATCTATGTGTAATCTATTAGTGTGAATCGAGACTTGTATGAAGTCTTTTACTTTACCGTTGACTGTTGACCGGTGAGACACACGTAGTGACCCGTAGGGACTGATTAGGTAGTAGTCCCGTTATTTCCTTGATCAGAGACTTGAGCCTTAGTTCGTGGCTGTGTGACGAGTAGCCTGTATACTTATAGACCGTGACTGAACTAGTAGGTGTGACTGCCCCGTGGTATCATTGTATGACTGAACCTGTTGTGTAGGAACTGTAAGGTTATCCCAAGGAACTATCTTCTTTCTTTGGTTTGACCTGATCTTGTGTATGGTCCTTATAATATAAGTTTGGGCAATTTTCTTGAACTGGTCTATTGGGCAGATAGAGTCGGACCTTGACCTGACTGAGGATCGATTGTTGGATATGCGTTGACCTTATGACCAAGGCGAGTGTCAGATCATAATTGGGAATTGTGATTGTGACTAGTGTCTCCTTAGGATGAATTGGTGTGGCTTGACAATGATTACTTTTCAGAGGTAGTGGGATATCGTCAGTTGACAGCTGTGACTTTAGAGGATTTAAATAGAAATGTCGGAATCTATCAGTGTATTAGCCAAAGGGGATTATTTGGGTAAATTTGAAACATTGTGACTGTGATGGACGTGTTAATATACCGGGATGGTTGTAATCGTGTAACAAAGGTATAAATCATGTGTTTTGGGATATAACTGTTATTAGTGGATTATAACTACCAGTGACCAGAGAAAATAGACCGCGATGGATTGACGGACTCAATTAGGACCTTGCTCCGAAATGCTCGAAATGAAAGTATGAATTGGGATGATGTATTACGTCTGGCCAACGAAAATACATCATGGTAATTCATACAGTGGTTTCGGGAGTTGGGAGATGTAGCGATGGATGGATTAGATGTAATTGATAATTCATCGTGACGTTGGAGTATTTTGACCGACAGTTGACTCTTCTAACGTGATAATGATCAATGTAATGTACCTAGACTTTGCGAAATTTTTGGTTAGACCGAGTTGAATTATGGATTTTGAAGAAATATTATCAATTGATGATCCTTCTGAAGTAACTTTAGCAATGTCGGATGCGTGTACGGAGGCTATTTAAGGGAATTAACAGTTGGATAATTACTTTCAGAACATGATGACGGTTATCCTTTACTCAATATTCGTGAGCTAATGATTAAATGGACTTGAAATTTGGATTGGTAATTGTTTCTAGAATGATTGAGTTGACCAGAAACACGATTTAGTCAATAAATTATTGGGTGAATATCGATACGTTTGAACGAAGTTGGACAAAATTCTTACATACCGGGTTTAAAACGGGTATTGAATTACAAAATTTGGGTAACTTTGGTGTGACCTGGATCAACTTAACAATACCGTACAGGTAAAATTAACTAATTTTGTGTAATTGGAGGTAAGTGATCATTTTTGACCGGTTATTTAGATTCTGTTGATTAGTGATGTGATGAATTGTTAGCAGTAGTTTGTGGCTTCAGTGTGTAAACCTAGACTTGATGTGAAACTTTTCGTCTAAATCCATAAAGTTGATGACAGAACAAGGTGGATGACGTGAGTTATATTGTAATCTTGGACAAATGGTTTGTAAATAACAATGTCAGATGGTGTTTTAATTATCAGTTGGGATCTGAACGGAAATTGACTCATTCAGTTTTTGAATAGTCACAGGTTTCAGTATTGAACTAGTTTTGCAAGTGGTGAGGATGATGATCTAGACCAGAGTATGGGGAATGATTCGGGTATCGTACAGTGGAAGTAAACTTACACATCAGAGTATAACAGGATTTGACCATTGTCTAGTAGTCTTATTGGACAGCCGTGTTTGACTTCGGACTAATGAGTCTTCACTTGACCAACCGGAATGAAAGAAACCTTGTAACGCTTGTGACCGTAAGAAGTGACATGACTTAGGTCTCGTTGTGATGGTTTGTAGTACTCGTGACCTTTATTGACTTTGACTGACCAGATTCCGAGGACGGAATCTCTTTAAGGGGGATAGATTTGTAACATCCTGATGACGAGCTTAATTAGAATTTACAATTTTGCCCTTTTTGTCCGTTTTGTGTTTAAAGTGCATTTTAGTGATTTAATTAATTATTAAATGTTTTCAAGTAATTATTAGTTCATTGGGATCGTTTTATGACCAGGGTCACAGAACTTATTTGTTTATTAAATTTAGACTTCGTTTGGCTACCGAACGGAGTGCGTTGATTTTTAGTAAACTGGTAAATACCCGTGTTTTATCAGGAATGAGAGTTAAAACCCATTGAATAGGTAAAATCCACCCCTTGTTTTTATATTGGTACAGTTAATTAATTTTGGGTTCTTCCTTCTCCTTGTTCCAATCGACACACACATACACATACAAGAACCCTAGTTTTGATTAAATTGAAGATTGAAGATGATGATAAAATTACTAGTTTAAGTTTGTGGTGGTCTTCCTCCCTTTCCTTTCTCTTTCACGAAACCCACCACCACCACCATGAAAACCCAGCTTTTTATTTATGAAGATGGTGATAAAAATTGGAGGCTCCATTCATGGGTTCTTTCTTCTCTAAACAAATTAACAAAGGTTTGTCTTCAATTTGTGCTTGTATCATTGTTTCTTTGAGGTTTTTGTTAGTTTTATAATAGTTAGAATATATGGATGAATTGATGCTTGAATCTTTGAAATTAGGGAAGAAAGTGCTTGATTTATGCTAGATTACTGTTATATAATTGTTAGCAATTGTTTGTGGGTTAGTATTTGACAAGAAATTGCAAGAAACAACAATTTTTGGGGGTGTACCATGGTAGGACAGCAGCTATGGCTGCTGTTGCTGCTGATTTTGGGCGGCTGCTGCCGCTGCCGGCGGCCATCGGTGGCGGTTGGTGGTCGGTGACGGTGGTTGTCGTTTTTTTGGTGCACGGGTTGATTTTATTTGCTTGTTTAAACCATGAATCATTTGGTTAATTTAATTTCAATTAGTAATGTATAAGTGAACTTTTTATTTAGAGTACTCGGTTAGTAGTGACCCGAAACCCGTGGCCGGTACTAATGATTTGTGTGAGTTATGATATTCGGGTCACTCGTTTAGTCCTTATTATTTTTGTTTGGATTATTTGATTATGAGATAGTGTACATGTAATTATATATGTATGTGTGATAACTCCCAACCCGTTTAGGTAAATTGTGTAATTCATATGGTTTGGGTCGCCCGTTTAGCCCTTGACTTATTTGGTTAGTTTAATGGCATAAATATAAATTATTGTATGTATATGTGTTAACTTGTGACCGTTTTGGCTCGCGACCCGTTTGTTTGACTTTGGGCATTTTCGGGTATGTTATATATATATATATATATATATATATATATATATATATATATATATATATATATATATATATATATATATATATACATGTGTAAATTTACATTAAAGTGTAATCGCCCGTTTCGACCGTTGACCCATTTGTTAGTTTTAGATTTGGGTTGTAACTATGTACGTATGCATTTCTTTGCTCGAATCTTGATCTTGTGTTGATGTTAACTTGTTTGACGGATTAGTATTGTATATATGTTTTGTGCATGATTAAGAACCTTTATTTAGTCCAAAACACTGCACGAAATAGCGAAAATGGTGGGCAAAACCTTGAGGGACAGCAGCGTAGCTGCTGCTACTGTTTCATGCTGCTGTTCGCAGCTTGTTGCTGCTGTTTTCAGCCTTTATGCTGCTGATCTGCTGCTATTTGCACACCATAACGCGCAGCGTCTTGGCGTGGTCGCACCCCGGTGGCCCGTACACTTGTTCTATGGTTCGTATGTTGGTTTGTTCGCCCGTTTGACACTGTTTGACCCGCTTGGACTATATTGTGTCAAAATAGGTATTAGTTGGTTGTGATATGTCCTCAATGTCGTGTCAAGTGTATATGCATGTTTCGTCATTTTAAAATGGGTTTTGAGCTTATTTGGGTTAAAGTGGGAAAATTATGATCCATTTGGGTCATTAGTGTCTAGTTGACCCATTTGTGTAACTTGACATTATATATATATATATATATATATATATATATATATTATATATATATATATATATATATATATATATATATATATATATATATATATACGTGATCGTGTCGTATTGCTCCCGACCCATTTGGGTAGTTTATGTATTGGTTGTCTATTTTGATCACGACCCATTTGTTGATTATTGAATTGTGAACGTGTTTAATGTTCGGATTGTGCCCGTTAAACCCGCGAACCGTTTGTGTGATATTGAGACATTTTGTATATATGTATATATATATATGTGTGTGTGTGTGTGGATTGTGTGTGTGTGTGTGTGTGTATATATATATATATATATATATATATATATATATATATATAGAATGTGATAAAGTTAGTAGATGTGGTGCGGTTTACTAACTCGTTCAGTATTTATTCTCAGGTGATATAGACGAGGAGAAGACTCGGTGACATTATACTACCGAGTTTTGCGGGTATCGGTGAGTGGGACTAACTGGAGAACATAGTATAGTGTAGCATGTTATATTATGATTGCCATGCTTGTTAGCTATACTTACTGATACAGTTAGTTAGTACGTTGTGATGACTGCATGTTGGTTGATGCTTGTCTGCTGGAGCCCAGGGCGTCCTTATTATGTGGTGGCCTCGGTAGGAGAGATCAACTCGCGGGTTGGGTTCCTCATGTGGTGGCCTAGACAATCGTGGTGTATATATATGTGAATGACGCGGCCGTCGCGTGTGGATTATATATATACAACACAGTGGTGGAGGAACTTCTGGTAAGCCCCAGTCCGATCAGCTGGTGGTTAATGGTTTGGCTGAGCCGCCAGAGTCTCTGTAGACAGCACTTCGGTGATGTTTGTTTGTTAGTTTTTGTGACATGATTAGTATAATAGATTATGTATACTATTGCCTGTAGTTAGTTTGTACTCACTTAGCTTCGTGCTAATCCCACATCTTCCCTGCAGGTTATGGATTTGTTGTATGATACTTATCAGGGTGAAGATGGGATGCTGGAAGATATGTTTGACAAAGCCGGAAACTCCGATGTCGTGTCTTTTATATTCAAAGTTGTTTTATTGTTTAAAATAACACCCAGACTTTTATATATTAAGGTGTTTATAATTATTAAGTGGATTTTTATATTATGTATTTGATAAACAGGTCTTCCGCTGTATTTAAAAAAAAAAAATCAGGGGTGTTATAAACATGCTTATACATGACTTCTAAGCTCAGAAAAATAGTTCGGGACCCAACCCGAACGTGTTGACTTTTTCATTGACTTTGACCAAGTTTGACTTTTAGTCAAACTTAACCAGACACTTATGCAATCATTCTAACGTACCTTTATACTTGATTCTTGCATGAAACTTGACAACGTGATTCACATGCTATACTATTCGAGGCATAACGAGCCATAGGACTAAATGAACACATATCGCCCGACCTTGTGTCGTAACCGGTTAATTGATACAACTTACTTGTTTAGGTCAAGGCTAAACAACTTTCATGCACATGTTTACTTTGCGAAGTACCTTTATACTCGTGCACTCAAGGTGAGATCATAGTCCCACCTTTTCAATAACTTTTATACTTTTAAATCGTGGGCTGAGAATCATATACTTTGTTATATCTTGTACTACTTACTTTTATGCTTTGAACACAAGTACAAAGAAACAAACATTCCACAGTGAGTTTGAACAAAAATCCTCAATTCTATTATCATTAGTTACACTTGCCGGGTGTAAGCGAGAACTTATGTTGTATGGCCATACGAGTTTGACAAACCCTCATTCGGACGGTTCGCTACCATTATTTCGGATGGAATGTATTTTCAAGAAACAGTGTATGTTCTAACACTATTGTGATGGGGTTCTATGGATGGTAAGTTAAGCCTTGATAATTGGGTGCTCACGAACATACTTTTGGAATGCAAACGATTTAGATAATCAATGTTATGGAAATACTAAATCTTGTGGTTCAAAATATAACGTTTACAAATACACCTATGATTTCACCAACGTTTTTCGTTGACAGTTTTCTATATGTTTCTCAGGTTCATACTTGGCTACTTGATACATGCTTCCGCACACTTTGATTACTTGCTTGGGGTCAAGCATACATGCATACGCTAGCGATAGCACTTTTGGATTCAAACTTAAAGCATACATACTTACGCTATTTATAGCAACTGTGATTTTCAACTTATATTATATCGCAAGTTATTTCTTTTATACTTTACTACTTTTTTAAACTTAGCTTATTGTCGAACCGTTTGGTAAACTAAATTTTGTAAGTCTTGTACGTTTCAAATGAATGCGACATAATTTTGGTCAAACACGTCTCGTATAGGGACTATGACCACGCAAAGGGACCTAAGTTAACGACACAATCAATGGCGATTTTGTCGGGTCGTTACATATTACACAACAACATATGTCTTCGAATGAAGTTTTCAAACAATATTATACAAGAATGGGCTCCAAA
Organism: Rutidosis leptorrhynchoides; assembly: GCF_046630445.1. Lineage (NCBI taxonomy): Eukaryota > Viridiplantae > Streptophyta > Magnoliopsida > Asterales > Asteraceae > Rutidosis > Rutidosis leptorrhynchoides. The sequence goes on from NC_092334.1 coordinate 423,510,888, forward strand.
TCTTGTCCTTAATTTAGTATACAACAGCGGAAGCTCTTAACAATTACCTGAGAATAAACATGCTTAAAACGTCAACAAAAATGTTGGTGAGTTATAGGTTTAGCCTATATATTTATCAATTCGTATTAATAGACCACAAGATTTCATGTTTCCATTTCTTGTAAACAGCATGCATGCATAAAAATCATTCATATGGTGAACACCTGGTAACTGACATTAACAAGATGCATATAAGAATATCCCCTATCATTCCGGAACATCCATCGAACATGATAAAACAACATCGAAGTACTAAAGCATCCACAACCATGGATGGGGTTTGTTAGGCCCAATAGATCTATCTTTAGGATTCGCGTCAATTAGTAGATCGGTTTACTAATTCTTAGGCTACTAAGAAAAAAGGGGCATATTCGGCTTCGATCATTCACCCATATACTGTAGTTTCATTTACTTGTGTCTATTTCGTAAAACATTTATAAAACTGCATGGATTCTCATCCCAAAATATTAGATTTTAAAAGTGGGACTATGTACTGGCAGCTACTAGTTACCAAAGCTAAGGGATTTTCGGTTCAAACTCAGTGTAGAATTAAGTATGTACTTGTATCCATTGCGTTTAAATATATTGCATTTATTCTCAGCTCAAAAATATAGATTGCAAAAGAAATTAAAAAGGGAACAAATGAAACTCACCTTAGCAGCACATAAGGTCATTTACCAAAAAGTGACCGAAACTCGGAATGCAAAATTAACCGTAGATCTCAACCTATAGAACATATGTTGATCAATACATGTCTAATAAGCTAGGTTGGGTCATAGTGTATCACAATCCTAATGCTCGAGATTGACATACAAAAGTTATCAAAAGTCATTTCAAAAAGTCAACCTGACCCAATATGATCTTTTAAAATCTATACTATAGTTTGAATGATCATGGTAATCGAAAATAGTTTAACATTTCACATGGTTTCCCAATTCTTGAATAATTAGACTATAGTTTTATAAAGCTTTAAAATATGATAAAACAGTCAATTTTGACAATTGTTCAACAAATCGAGACGTGCCTTATATAGAAATTCATTTACTCGATTATTAATATTTGAAAATCCAAATTATCAATATTATAAACAAGTTGTTTAAATATCAATTGCAGATTCAAAAGCAATTTCAATTAATGTTAATCATAATTCAGTTGTCCATATCTTTTAATTCGTTCATCGAAATTACGCGATCTCTAAATGAAAAGTTATTGATTTTTCGCCAGCTTTCCAAAAACATGCATATCATATACCTTATATCAGTAATATATGTATTAAATTCGTGATCTATCATAAACTATTTAACGACAAAATTAATCGTACTAGCATGCATAATCCTATATACTCGAGCACTAGTCAGGGATACACTATTAATATATAATAGATAAGATATAAATGCTTACGTATCAATATTGTGATTCAATATTGTAGGAAAGTACGTAGATGCAACGGAGATGATAAATACTAGTTTGACTCACGTGCAAAACCCTTGAACAATACCCAAAACCTCCTTAGTAATAACACATAGTTTCCTTAGCTCTATCCCGCTTGAAAACCCATTTTGAAAGTGACACGCTCATGACCTCGTCGTAGTATTTTAAGTGATATAATTAGTAATAATAATAATACTACTACTAATAATAAAATAAATAATAATCTTAATCTTAATAATAATAATAATAATAATAATATAAATAATATTAATATAAATAATAAATAATAATAATATTACAGAGGGAGTAGTATATGTGTAAAAAAAACTCGAGCAGAAACTGGCCTTTTATAGGAAACTTTTTGGAATCTGATGCCCATACGATCACATGAGTTTTTAGTGTATTTTCCATGCGATCGCATGGCTACCTGATCCAGCTCAAAATATTTTTGTTTTCTTGTTTGTCGACATATTATTATATAATATATATAATATATATAATTTAAATAATTAATTATATATTATATTAAATTCATATGCATAGTTGACTTGTAATTTTCGTTCCGATGACTCGTACGTTGTCACTCGACTTATGTCCCGGTTCCGGTTTCTCGAACGCATTTTCGTACGCTTAGAAAACTCTCAATTTACGTTTTGTGACTCGTACTTTTGTCAAAATATAGTCTTAAATTATCAATAAACTATATCATTCAAAGTGTATCTTAAACTTTCAAGTGTTTTGGTCATTTACTTCTATAAATCATTGTCTGGCTATTTGTTAATATATATATATATATATATATATACATATATATATATACATATATATATATATACATATATATATATATATATATATATATATATATATATATATATATATATATATATATATATATATATATATATATATATATATATATATATATATATATATATATATATAAAATAACAAATCGTTCTATGACCAAGTTAATATATATTTTCAACATTCATAAACACGTTTTAAATATACGTCGCAAGTTATTCATATAATTAATATTCCAACTTATCATATATATTCAAATAAATATTTAAACCAATAAGTTTAATGTACGATATCAAACAATTAATACATTGTTACGTTTTCAAGTTATAGTATATATATATATGTATCTATATACATATAATTGTTCGCGAATCGTCAAGAACAACCGAAAGGTATTTGAATATATGAAAGTAGTTCAAAAATTTTGAGATTCAGTTTTACAGACTTTGCTTATCGTGTCGAAAATGTTACTCATACAAAGAATAAGTTTAAATTTGGTCAGAAATTTCCGGGTCATCACAGACTATAACTCACTTTCACAGATTTTTACTTCGTCGGGAAGTAAGACTTGGCCACTGGTCGATCCACGAACCTATAACAATTATGTACATATATATCAAAGTATGTTCAAAATATATTTACAACATTTTTAATACGTTTTACTATTTTAAGTTTATTAAGTCAGCTGTCCTTGTTAGTAACCTACAACTAGTTGTCCACAGTTAGATGTACAGAAATAAATCGATATATATTATCTTGAATCAATCCACGACCCAGTGTATACATTTCTCAGGCTAGATCACAACTCAAAGTATATATATATATTTGGAATCAACCTCAACCCTGTATAGCTAACTCCAACATTACTGCATATAGAGTGTCTATGGTTGTTCCAAATAATATATATACATGGGTCGATATGATATGTCAAAACATTTGCATACGTGTCTACGGTATCCCAAGATTACATAATATATTAGAATACATGTATAATACAATATGTGTTAGCTAGGATATGATTAATATAGATTTGTTACCAATTTTCACGTAGTTACAACAAGCAAAAATATCCAATCTTGTTTTACCCATAACTTCTTCGTTTTAAATCCGTTTTGAGTGATTCAAGTTGCTATGGTTTCATATTGAACTTAAGTTTATGAATCTAAACAGAAAAAGTATAAGTTTATAGTCAGAAATATAGGTTACAAGTCGTTTTTGTAAAGGTAGTCATTTCAGTCGAAAGAACGACGTCTAGATGACCATTTTGGAAAACATACTTCCACTTTGAGTTTAACCATGATTTTTGGATATAGTTTCATGTTCATAAGAAAAATCATTTTCCCAGAAGAACAACTTTTAAATCAAAGTTTATCATAGTTTTTAATTAACTAACCCAAAACAGCCCGCGATGTTACTACGACGGCGTATATACGGTTTTACGGTGTTTTTCGTATTTTCAGGTTTTAAATCATTAAGTTAGCATATCATATAGATATAGAACATGTGTTTAGTTGATTTTAAAAGTCAATTTAGAAGGATTAACTTTTGTTTGCGAACAAGTTTAGAATTAACTAAACTATGTTCTAGTGATTACAAGTTTAAACCTTCGAATAAGGTAGTTTTATATATATGAATCAAATGATGTTATGAACATCATTACTACCTCAAGTTTTGTAGATAAACCTACTGGAGATGAGAAAAATAGATCTAGCTTCAAAGGATCCTTGGATGGCTTGAAAGTTCTTGAAGCAAAATCATGACACGAAAACAAGTTCAAGTAAGATTTCCACTCGAAATAAGATTGTTAAAGTTATAGAAATTGAATCAAAGTTTGAATATGAGTATTACCTTATATTAAAGATATCTTACTGTAAATAAGAAAGATTTTTTGAGGTTGGATGATCACTCAAAGTGGATTTGCAAGATTGGAAGTAAGCTAGCAAACTTGGAAGTGTTGTTGGTGTGTTCTTGAGTAGTTGTTTTATAACTTGGTTTATGTATGGATTTATGAACTAGATTGAGCTATATTTTGATGAAGATGATGAAGAACACTTAGAACAATGGAAGAACACTTGAGAGAGAGTATTTTGATGCATGTAAGTTGCAAAATGAAAGTGTTTGTGGACACCTTCATTCACGTGAATATGGATCAATCATATAGGCTCTATTAGTTTGTTATTTTGTGAGATATTTCATACTAGATGTTAAATGATGGTTCTCACATGGTTAGGTGACTCACACGTGCTGCTAAGAGCTGATCATTGGAGTGTATATACCAATAATAAATACATTTAGAAGCTGTGTATTGTACGAGTATAAATACGAGTGCATACGAGTAGAATTGTTGATGAAAATGAATGAGGATGTAATTGTAAGCATTTTTGTTAAGTAGAAGTACTTTGCTAAGTGTCTTGAAGTATTTCAAAAGTGTATGAGTACATATTAAAACACTACATGTATATACATTTTAACTGAGTTGTTAAGTCATCGTTAGTCGTTACATGTAAGTGTTGTTTTGAAACCTTTAAGTTAACGATCTTGTTAAATGTTGTTAACCCATTATTTATTATATCTAATGAGATATTAAATCATTACATTATCATGATATTATGATGTATTAATATATCTTAATATGATATATATATATATATATACATTTAAATGTTGTTACAACGATAATCGTTACATGTATGTCTCGTTTCGAAATCCTTAAGTTAGTAGTCTTGTTTTTACATATGTAGTTTATTGTTAATATACTTAATGAGATACATACTTATCATAATATCATGTTAACTATATATATATCCATATATATGTCATCATATAGTTTTTACAAGTTTTAACGTTCGTGAATCGCCGGTCAACTTGGGTGGTCAATTGTTTAAATGAAACCTATTTCAATTAATCAAGTCTTAACAAGTTTGATTGCTTAACATGTTGGAAACACTTAATCATGTAAATAACAATTTCATTTAATATATAAAAACATGAAAAAGTTCGGGTCACGACAATCTTAATTTCATTACTCGCCGAAGAATCAAATCTTGTAGATTTCAAAGATTTTCCTTAAATTCTGGAAACCCACCGTGATTGCGTCAAAAGTTAAATTTGTAACTCACTGATGATAAAACTCTAAAGATCAACTCATATTCGTCATGAAAACATTTTTATTGTTAACCATGACAACCACACTCACATTTTGGCACAAAATTTCTTTAACGGGTAGGTACTGTGACGACTCAGAAATTTCCGACCAAATTTAAACTTAATCTTTATATGATTTCGACATGATAATTAAAGTCTATAATGTTGAGTCACAAAACAATTTAAACTATATTCATGTAATCATTTAACTTCGACCAATTTCTGACGATTCACGAACAAATGTTGTAAATAAATAAGTATATATATATATATATATATATATATATATATATATATATATATATATATATATATATATATATATATATATATATATATATATATATATGAATGTAAGTATATGTAATAGTTTGAAATTATAACATATAATTTAAGAATTAGAATTAAATACGTAAAATATGATACAAAATAATTAATAGAATAGTTAAGTTACTAGTAAAATGAATATATATATATATATATATATATATATATATATATATATATATATATATACCTATGATTTCTATTAATAATAATTATTATATTGTAATATATAAGTATTAAATATTCAATAAATGTTATTATATGATTATTAGAAATTATATAATTAATAAATTTAATATATTAAATGTAATTACTAGTGAAATCTAGTTAATATATCATTATTATATTCATTATTATTACTAATATTAATATTTATACTATTAATGTATATTAAAACGTACTTTATGGAAAATGATACATAAGAATTGTTATGTTATTATTATTATTAATATTATATTATAGTTATCATTTTTAATATCATTATTATTATAATAGTAATTATAATTTCTATCATTTTGATTAATGTTAGTATTATTATTAGATACCATTATCATTAATAATCAGTATTATTATTATAAATTATTAATATCATTATCATTATAACTATTACAAAATGATATAATTTATTATCAATCATTAATAACATTATTAAAAACATTTTTAGTAATATTTGATAACATTAATATTATTATTACTAACTCTATAATTAACATTATTAGAATTTTAATTTTAATTATTATTATAATTATAATTATTAATTATTATTATTATTAATTGATATATTTTGTATTAATATATATATATATATATATATATATATATATATATATATATATATATATATATATATATATATATATATATATTATATATATAAATTACAACACAGATGGGCTCCAAATCAATTTACAATCAAGATCACAATCACATGATTTTGTTTTTGGTCTCTAAATCGAATCCAATTATCAAACGCAGACAAATCCGTTGAAGGTCTCCATCTACTTTCTAGTTTTTTTTTTCTTTTCTTGCTGGAGACTGCCGAACCATTTTTCTATATAAATCCATCGAATTATTAGTAATGGGAGTCACCTCATTCAGTTCCTTTATTACCATTATCAATTAACAATTTTAAAGCTTTCAATTATCGAATTAAAAAATAAAAAAATAAAAGGAAGAACGCTTCTACTCTGTTCGTGTGTACAATTTTGAAAAGCTCGAAATTTAGTTTTATTTCAAAATGTGTTAATGAGGTCTTGCTAGGAACCTTTTATTCATACTTTCTGTAAAATTTCAAAGTTCAATTCATCTTATCGAGTGACAATTCCTGAGTCAAAGTTTCGAAGTTAAAAAGTCAACAATCTGTTCATGGTATAATTCGAGCTTGTTTTGATATTCTAAGTTTAATTGATGATGCAGATAGTTTTTAATAACGGTTTAGAATATTTTTCATTCAGGTATCGTGGTCTAAAACGTTCAAAAAGTTCGAATTTGATTGTGGGTCCAATAAATGTTTTTTGTGTCTGATTCAGTTTAATTCTTTAAATCTCTTCTGTTTTAAGTAATTTAAATACTTCTAAACGTTACGTATCACTTATAAATCCTAAAGCTTATTATGAAATACATTATAAGTTGGGTTTAATCCCTGATCGAATTGTTGATTCAAGAAGAAGATGAATAAAAAGAAATACGAGTTATATTTAATGGAAAGGGTATTAATTCAGAAAGTAAGATAACGGGAGAGTGGTCTTGGAAGTTTTGGGTAACCGAGAGGTCTCCGGTTCGATTCTAGGCTTGGGCAGTTTTTTTTCTAAAAGCTTCAACAAAGGTAGTTCCATGTTCTTTTATTATTATTATTATTATTATTATTATTATTATTATTATTATTATTATTATTATTATTATTATTATTATTATTATTATTATTATTATTATTATTATTATTATTATTATTATCATTATTATTATTATTATTATTATTATTATTATTATTATTGTTGTTGTTGTTATTATTATTAGTATTATAATTATAATATAATTATTAAGATTATTAGTACAGATATAAGTATTATGGTATAAATTCATTTATTATTATTATAGATACAAATATGAATTGGCATTATTAGTAATGTTATTACTAATATCATTTAAGATATAACTTTATCATTTTACTACTAGTATAACTGTTATTATTATTAAAATGATTAGGAATATTATTATCATTATCATTAATATGAAAATAATAAAATTTATTAGTATTTTCTTTAAAATTAGTATTAGTATCATTTTATAATTATTAGTATTATTATTATTATTATCAACAAAAATATTATTGATATTATCATTATTATTAGTTTTACAAAAAAATTATTATTTTATATTCACTAAAACTATTATTATTATTATTATCAAGTATTGTCTATATCATTATTATTAAAATAATAGTAATTATGAAAATAAAGGTATTAAACGACGTTGTTAAGATTATAAGTATTAAAATAAAGATTATAATATATATATATATATATATATATATATATATATATATATATATATATATATATATATATATATATATATATATATATATATATATATATATTTAAATTACATAACTTAACTATATTAATAATTCTATATATAAAACGAAAATATATAAATAATTAATAAACTTATAAATTATTAAATATAACAAGTACATCACTAATAATAATATATAAATTTATTCGAATACAATTATGTGTGTTAATATATATACACATGATATAGGTTCGTGAATCCGAAGCCAACCCTGCATTGTTCAGTTCAGTCGTATGCATATTTTTACTACAAAATATCGTATTGTGAGTTTCATTACTCCCTTTTTAAATGCTTTTTATATATATTTTTGGGACTGAGAATACATGAGCTATTTTTATAAATGCTTTACGAAATAGACACAAGTGATCGAAACTACATTCTATGGTTGGATTATCGAACCGAATATGCCCCTTTTTAGCTTGGTAGCCTAAGAATTGGTGTTTATGATAATTACCACCAATTGACGCGAATCCTAAAGATAGATCTATCGGGCCCAATTAGCCCCATCCGGGTTACGGATGCTTTAGTACTTCGAATTTATCATGTCCGATGTGAGTCCCGGAATGATGGGGATATTCTATATGCATCTTGTTAAGGTCGGTTACCAGGTGTTCACTATATGAATGAATTTTAATTCACGAGTTACGTGTGTCAATATATGAATTCTTGTGGTCTATTAAAATGATAAAAATGAATGATTATGATAAACTAATGAACTCACCAACCTTTTGGTTGACACTTGAAAGCATGTTTATTCTCAGGTATGAAAGAAATCTTCTGCTGTGCATTTGCTCATATTAGAGATATTACTTGGAGTCATTCATGACATATTTCAAAAGACGTTGCATTCGAGTCATTGAGTTCATCAAGATTATTATTAAGTCAATTATAGTTTGATATATTATGAAATGGTATGCATGCCTGCCAACTTTCGATGTAATAAAAGTTTGTCTTTTAAAAACGAATGCAATGTTTGTAAAATGTATCATATAGAGGTCAGAACCTCGCGATGTAATTATATGTTATTGTATTCGTCCTTATGGATTAGGACAGGTCATCTCACTACTCCTATTCATATTCGTCAAATTTTAGGCCTCGCCGGTTATTATCGTAGATTCGTCGAAGATTTCTCTTGGTTGCACATCCTTAAACCTCGTTAACTCACAAGGAAAGAAATTCGTTTGGTTCGCCGAACAAGAGTCTTCATTTCAAATCTTAAAGAGGAAGTTGACCACCATTCTTATCTTATCTCTTCCCGAAGGCAATGATGATTTTATCGTATATTTTGTAACGCCTCCAAACAAGGTTTTGGGTGTGTGTTCATACAATGAAAGAAGGTTATCGCTTAAGTTTTTCAGCAATTGGAAATTTACGACCAAAGCTACACGACACACGATCTCGAACTTGGAGCTGTTGTCTTTGCGCCTAAACTGTGGAGACACTATCCTTATGGGACCAAAAGTACCGCTTTCACCGACCACAAAAGCCTCCAACACATTTTCGATCAAAAACGACTCAACGCGAGACAACGACGGTGGACTGAAACGTTGAATGATTATGATTGTGAACTTCGTTACCATCCAGGCAAGGCAAATGTTGTAGCCGATGCCTTGAGCCGAAAGGAAGAAATTAAACCTCTCCGTGTCTGAACTTTAGACGTGATTATCTACACCAACCTTACTAGTCAAATTCGTGTAGCGCAAATGGAACTTAAATATGAAAATATTTCTAAGTGAACACCTGAAAGGCCTCCTCTCTCGACTCGAAATCAAAGAGACTAAATTCGTTATTTTGCCTGAAGAAATTTGGATACCTGATTATGGGCTCGATCAACTTTCTCATCACCACGTACAACGTTACATAACTCCGTTATTTCACTGTTGCTATTTGATATTACCGGGACCCAAGATAACACACAATCCAAGGATACCTCTTTCTTCATTAACTTATCATCCTTATGCTTCCGATAAACGGCCAACTACTACTCAACTCCAAAACATATAACTACGTGTACTATCTCGCTTTGCACGGTTTTATCGACGAAGTACAAAATGCTTGATGTGCTCACATTGAGGCGGAAACTCCTACTATCATTTCGTTCATACTTCTGTATAAGGAGATCTTATCATCCGATCTCTCAATGTAAAGAGAGACTCTTCACATTATACTAGTATTCGCCACGAGGGTGAATAGTCTTAATGAACATTTTTCAGAAACCGATAAGAAACTTGATCCAACAAACATTTTCAAAAACCGACAAGATGGAAAAAACTTGTACAACTATGCATTATAGGAATTCTATTCCAACACGGTGTGCCATTATCATTTATTTCGAATCGAGATACTCGTTTCACTTCTAGATTTACAAGAAGCCTTGGGAACACGTTTAAACATGAGTACAGCTTATCATCCACAAACCGACGGACCAAGCAAACGTACGATTCAAACCTTGGAGAACATAATACGAACCTGTATTTTTATCCTTAGCCGATATCTCTTACTACGATAGTATTCATTCAAGTCTTAACGTTACACCTTTTGAAGTTTTATATGACCGGAAATGTCATCCTCCTTTGTCGAACCAAGTAAATGATAATCAATTCACCGAGCCTGAGATTTTTCATGAACGACCGAGAAAATTTATTCACATTCAAGAAAGACCCAAAACAACCCGTAGTCGTCGAATGAACTATGCCGATGTTAGACGTAAACCTCTCGAATTCCAAGCGGTTAACCGCGTAATATTAAAAGTCGCACCTTGGAAAGGTGTAATTCATTTCGGGAAACGTGGAAAGCTAAATCCGCGATATTTTGATCATTTTGAAATCTTGGAGCGTATTGTGCCCGTTGCTTACCGTTTCGAACTCCCAACTCAACCGAATTCCGTTCATCCTACATTTTGTGTATCAAACTTAAGGACGTGTCTTGTGAAACAAGAACTTGTTATCCTTTTCGATGAGCTTACTATCGATGAAAACCATCACTTCCTAGAGAACTGTGAATCGTGAAACCAAACTTTAAAACAACGTAAAATCCCGACCGTCAAAGTTCGTTGGAATGCCCACGAAAGTACCTTCACTCATTCGTAGAATTGGCAACGCATGATTTCGAGGAAGAAACAACGACTACTACTTCCAACTAAATTTCGGGACAAAATTTCTTTTAAGGTGTAGGTAATGTAACATCCCGCCTTTTTCCGTTAAATTTATTTTAACACCGTCTTTTTTTTAGATAATATCTTTCGTTATCTAAATTCGTATCCCCCGTTAATAAGTGTTTCCAATATTTTCATTATTTAATTATAACATCTCTTGTTTACTCTAGCTTTTTTAAAATAATTCATTTGGTTAATTCACGCACTCGCTTTCAAACTCGAGGGACTAAAGTTGCCAAGTGGGCAAACTAGTTGACTAGGTCAACTAGTCAACCCACCACCACTCATTCATTCACTCATCTCTTCTCTCTTCCTCATACATCCATTTTTACTCCCAACTCACATAATCAAAGATTTATCATCTAATTTGGATCTAGGAAGCTCACAACAAATCCGATTACATATTTGGAATCCTCTCTTCATCCTCTACAACTTGATACTAATTTCATCTCGTTTGGGTAACTTTTCTAAAACTCTATATTTCTCTAATTCGTCTTATAGACTTGAAATGGTGTTAGTTAGTGTCTATGGCTCGAGTCTAACATGCATATGTGATTTATTTGCTCGATCTTGTTATTTGACATAACTAGCATGAACACTTGAAATGGGTTAGTTAACTCTTTGATTTTGGTTGATTAAATGTTGTTAGATGTTAAACCTTATGTGTTAAAAGTGTTACTAGCATCATTAGCTTCATTTTGGTATGTTGGATGACATGAAAACCTTACATTAACATGATTATCGATTTTGTGATTCTTGGTTAGGGTTTAATAGATTTTAAAACGACCTTTTGATGCATTAAATGCTTTGCAATGTTGTTGGAAAGTGTTTAGTTGTAATGTATGCATAATTACGTACGAAACGGCATATTATATGTGTGTAGTAGGTTCCCGAATCATGAAATGCGTTTTACGAACTTGAAACTTGAATGATGAACTTTTAACGATCATTCAACGAGGATTTGGTCATTTAAAATGATGTGATTATTTGATGATATGTGTTTAGTTGTATTCCTCGTTAAAATACCTTTTCCAATGATGTATGATATGCATTTTAAGTGTTTGCGGTTCATAATTTGTGTTTGAATGAGTTTTGGTTCGTGCACTTGTGAATTTTCTGCAACTTCAGCTGCCCAGGTGTTTGGATGCCGTCCAGTCCTTCACTACTGGACGCCGTCCAGCCATTTTGGACGCTGTCCAAATGAACTGAAGATTTCTGCTCAACTTGGTCATTCCACGTTTAATTCCAACTATGCTACGCAACTCCGATTAACATGAAACTTGGCCAACATGTTTATATATGATTACTAATTGAAGAAAAATTGTCGGATACCCGACCCGACCCCGTTGACTTTGACCAAGTTTGACTTTTAGTCAAACTTGACCAAACACTTATGCAATCGTTTTAACGTGCTTTTATACTTATATCTTGCATGAAACTTGACAACGTGATTCACATGCTATATTAATCGAGTCGTAACGAGCCATAGGACTAATTGAACACATTTCATCCGACCTTGTGTCGTAACCTGTAATTGATACGACTTATTTGTTTAGGTCAAGGTTAAGCAACTTTTACTTGCACAACGTTTAATTTCAAGTAATTTGGCATGCAACTACGGTGAGATCATAGTCCCATCTTTTCAACAACTTTTATACTTTTAAAACATGGGATGAGAAACATATACGGTTTATACTTTTATACTTTGAATACAAATATGAAGCAAAGATACATACGAGTTAGAACAAAAATCCTCAAGTCCAATTATCATTAGTTACACTTGTAGGGTGTAAGCGAGAACTTATGTTGTGTGACCATACGGGTTTGACGAACCCTCATCCGGATGAATGAAACATATTTTCAATATATAGTGTAGGTTCTAACACTATTATGCAGAGGTAAGATTCAGTTAAGCTTTGGTAATTGGGTGCTCGTGATACAAACAACATCTTTTGGGATGTATAGGCTTTGATAATCACTTTATACTAAACCTTGTGGTTCAAAAACATACGTTTACAAATACACGTATGATTTCACCAACGATTTTCGTTGACAGTTTTCTATATGTTTCTCAGGTTCATACTTGGCTATTCGATACATGCTTTCGCATACTTTGATTACTTGCTTGGGGTCAAGCATACATGCATACTCTAGTGATAGCACCCTTAGATTCAAACTTAAAGCATACATACATACACTATTGATAGCATTCATGAATTTTCAACTTATATTATGTCACAAATTATTTCATTTACACTTTACAACTTTTGTAAACTCAAACTTGTTTTCGAACCGTTTGGTAAACTAAACTTTGCAAGTCCTCCACGTTTCCAATGAATGCGACATAGTTTTTGGTCAAACATGTCTCATTTAGGGACTATGGCCATGTAACGGGACCTAAGTTGACGGCGCTGTCAATAGCGATTTTAGCGGGTCGTTACAGAAAGGAATTCGAAACACAATCATAACCACTCACTTGGGTGATACACTAAGGTGTTAAGAAAGGTTGGATATTCTATATATATGGCTATGCTACTTTATTCGTGCACCCAAGGTATGCATTGCATCCAAGATGGGCTGCTTATATCCTTAAACCGGATAAAGCGTCGGGAGTTGAGCATTGTCCATCTGATCAGAATCACGATAGCCTAGCTCCTCGTGACATGCTAATCGAGAAATCAATTAGTAGGGAATTTAGTGTTTACACCAAGTTATAACTACCCAATGAGTGTCTCGTAATCATCCTGACACTATGTTATCTTAAATCATGGTGAACCACGTCTTCTCTGTCCTTAGTTGTTGCATGCTAGCTAGCTTATTTTAATTATATTGTTTTAATATTTTAAATACAATTATAATCAAATCAACCCAACTATAGCCTTTACACAATTTGATATGCCGGATAAAGTGGTGTCTAGAATAAATCGGTTGGACTTGATTGTTGGATTTTCCAAACAGTCGCCAATTTATTGGGACCAAAAGGATCCTGCCTCTCCACACAAGGTATACCTGGCCACTAGTCTTGGATACTAAATTGTGTACAAACCAAATCTTAATTACTAAATTATCTGAATAAGCTCTGTTTCAAATTCGATCGCTCAAGGAACGATCCTAGATCATATTTCCCTTACTAATCCATAGGAAGGAAAAATAGATTTAGGCCCAGCAAAATATAAATTTAAAACTCTGTTGATAAGTTCGAGATGACACCTTGCGACCTAACGACACCGCATAAATAAACCGCATGATTCGGGCATATCATAAATCATTTTAGAACCTAAACCCACAAGTTTTATAGAAAAACAACACCAAATTGCACCATTTGACACCCAAATCACTTTTTGACAAAACTTCACAAAAACTCTTAAAAATCAGATATTTAAGCTATAATTTCGATCAGAAATTACCTTGTTTAAGACACTGAAATCACAAGGAAGTTCACTAGCTTAACAAATCCAAGAACAATATTTGATGATCTAGGGTTTTCAAGTAATGAAGTTAGGTACGGTGTATATGTGTGAATATTCTGGAAGGAAATGAGAAAAGAAGCATCTAGGTACACTAATAAGGGTCTAAAACTCATACCCCACATCACACGGTTATTTACCAGTTATCTGATATCTTTCGTACATCATTAGGTGACCATAACGGAGTCCAAATTAAATAAAAAATCCTGTTCTGGGACCCTTGTCACAAACAAAACTTATTCATCTTCAATAATCTCATAATGAATCAAATCGAAAAAGTAAATACATAGCATGATTTGTAAGGTTCGATTTACTAAATATGCTAAATATATACATAGTTTATTCTTCATTCACTCCAAGACTAGATTTATAATTTTTGAGATGATAAAGATGAAGGTGAGATGATGGGATAGAGGAGAAGAAGATAAAAAGACATAAATATCCTCACATGTTTGGCATGTGAATGGATTTAAAGGAAATAATTAATGGTCGTTAGATAAAAGGACTATTCTTGATTGAAGTGCAAATTTCAGGGCTATCGTTGAATAAAAAAAGCTAAGAGACATGTTCACACATACTTCGGGGACTATCCTTAAAGTTTTATCTTTATTTTTTAGAGTGAACAACAATCATGTGACAAAATAAAAATTAAAATGTGAAATTTGTTCAAGACCGACGGGGTAAATGTTTTTCAACTTTGAACGGACCATTATAGGCTTAATGTTTGTCCTTCAAATTCAAAATCGTTAAAAAAATACCCGTATGAATTTAATCAAACTCAGAAAGGAAAGTCCTTTCATTGTAAAAAATGAAAGCATGAGGAACCAAAGTGACATATATGGCCCAAAGTGAAGGGAATTAGATGAAAGTGATAGACGAAAAAAAAACATAATAACATGTTCTTGCTAGCCTATTTCCACTTTTCTTTTTTTTCTTTCTTTTTTGTTTTCTAAATTCCAGTAACAAAATTACTACATCTCAATTTGGTTATAATAACTAGTTTTAATTTTATGGACTTCTTATCTTTTAAATATCCCGTATACTACCTTTTTATTACCCATGATTCCATGAGAGAAAAACACATGCATTTTTAAAGGAAATTATAATACTTAATTTTAATAATAAACCCTATAGCTATGGGTGTTCTTTAGTTCGATTTTCGATTATTTTATTTATTCGGTTCGCTTTCTTCGGTTTAATGTTTTTGAAGCAAAACCTAAAATCAAACCGAAATGAATTAAAATTCTAAAATCGAAAATTGAAACCGAATCGAAACCAAACACAAATTTGGTTCGATTTGGTTCGATTTCAGTTAAAATTGAATTTGAATTTCTTATTTACAACAAATATTTATTATTATATACAAACAAATAAATACTAATATATTAATATTAAATCAATATCATTCATAAATGCATAGACAAATTTCAAAAGAAAATTAACTCTAAGGCTCTCTTTATGAGTTTGTTTGAGAAGTAAAAGAAATGAAATGAATGGGAAGGAAGATGATCCTTCCAAATTGGGAAGAAGAGTGAAGGAAAAATTTGTAAGCCCCTGCCCAGCCTGCATGGCAAAAGGCGGGCTGCGCAGTTATTTTGCACGCTGCGTAGATGCGCTGACAAGCAAAGGGGACTATTTTTTAAATAAATAAAAGAGATATAGATTAAGGTGCAATTTTGCATGGCCGAATTGGGGGTGTTTATATCAGATCTAGAGCTTCTCTTTCTTATATCCATCTCTTTCAAACACAAACAACTTAGAGAAAGAGATCTAGTGAGAGAAAACTCCAAATTGAAGAAAAAGCTTGATTTAAACCCAATTGAAGACCTAACCTTGTTGTAGCTGCTATCTAGAGTGGTGATACACTTAAATTATAACCTATAATCTAATTTTTAGTTGTCTAATTTCGTGTTTGGGGTTAGGTTTTGGGTTGGTGTTGTGTTTAAGACCCAATTTCTTGAGGAATTAGGGTTCTTGGGTAGTGATTTGGGGGTTTTAACCCTAATTTGTAACTTAGGGTTTTGAATGACGAATTTGCAAGTGAATGATCTTGCATATATTAGATTATCACTAGAAAAATTGTAAATTAGTGATATTGTTATTTGTGTGAACTTGGTTTTGGGTCTAAACCCTCAATTTGGGTCAAAAATGAGTTTGGTGTTAAAATGGGTCAAAGAGTACTTCAAGTACTTGATCTTGAGTCTAAATTAGTGAACTTGTGTCATAATCACTAGCCATTAGTGATTAGGTGTGCTATGGTGTTGGTGTTGACCTAGTTTGGTGTTCAAGTGAAATTTTGGGTCAAAATTGTACTTGTGTGTTTTGGGTCAAGCTACTGGTGTTCGTAGCTTGATGTTGTGATGAATTCTAGGTGATTTGATTTTGAATTACTTGTGAAGCTCTAGCTCATGTTTAGCTCATCAAAATTAATAAAGGTGAGTGGAGTATTTATATGGGTATATATATAAGTTGCTTACTTGTGGTGAAGTAAGGAGTGACATCCGGGCATAAGAATCCACTCTTCGTTAGCCACTTGATGCAAAGTAGTAAGTGCTATTCGTAAGGATTCACTTTTCATCAGCCACATTTGCGGTTATGATGTGTGGCGAGTGTTACTCGCTCTTCGTCGACTGCACGGTGCGGTGGAATGTGTGATATCGGCCAAAAAGTCATATTTTTACCCCCGATATTAAGCCCTAAATCAATAAAGTTCCAAACTATGTCGGAAAATAATCGCTTTTCGGTTATTTTTTATATTAATTAATTACAAAGGCGATGCAAAAAGAATCAAGTAAATGGGAGCTAAAACGAAGATTCTAGAGCGAAAACGGTGAAAGACAAGTTACGGCCCAGGAAATCAAGTTACGATCCCTGAAAAACAGCAGACCAGAGGGGCCATCCGGCTTGCCTACATCAGAAATGGCTTGCCATCATCCGGACACCAAAAAAGACTTGCCCTGGCATACGGCTTGCCATCCGGCCTGCCATACGACATGCCAGCCGTATGCCAGTAAAACCATGCTTATTTAAGGGGCCATTTGCATTCATTTTTACAAACACTCAATTTGTACTTCAATTTAGATTTTCAAGTATTTTAGTTAGTTTTTAGTAGTAGCTAGCATAGCTTTTATTTTCCGGAGGATATCTAGGCGAGTCCCTGCGATCTCGGGCAGATTTCTTCAGCCTTATCAGGTTTTTATCCGAAACGCTTGTCTTATTAATTAAACATGTATTGTTATTAATTATGTTTAATAATGCGTTCCTATATTACCATGTTAGCTTAATTAATCTGTATGTTGCCATGATAGAAGTTTGGGTTAGCGTAATTATGTTAAATTAGTATGATTACTGTTGTATGCTGAATTTGTGACCTCAATAGATTTGTATGCTAGTATGTTAAGGATTGACCAATCTAGGTTGTGCTAAGGACTTGTCCACCTATATGAACTTAGCTACTTCATAGGATTAAGACCCCTGGTTATACTGTACCTGAAGATTCTATGAACTCGGTATGGCCGGAGTTCCCGAGAGGCATCTAATGCACTTTTAGGACACGGAACTTAGGAATTGAGACATGAATGACCTAATATGCCTATTGATTTCTCCAAAGAGACCTCATAGGAGCTGTTAAGATCTAGTTAGTGCCTTAACTATGTGACCCAAATCTATTGCATGTTCTTGTTTGATTGTTGCCCTAGGATTAAGTCATATCAACTGTTTAGGTATCTATTAGGTTTCTATCTGCTTTACTTTTCAGTATATCAATTGTAATGTTGTATAATGTTTAGATTGGTATGATCTCATTAGTATGATGAAATGGTTGTTAGTTTACATTAATGTTTTGTCAACTTAACCCGACGGACTCCTTCTGTTTGTGATCAGTGTTCACTCAACATGGCACGTTGTTATTTAGTTACCCTAACTGATAATGAGGGTTAGGATTAGAACTCAACTTACTAATAAACCTAGTGCTTTACCAACGATAACCTCCGAGGTATAGTTACCTTTCAATTATACAACCAAGTGACATACTTTCACTACTCAACGAGAAATTCGAGAGTCTAGAGATAAGTAGGTTCGTGTAATTGGCTCATCCAACCAGATCTACACCGTTCTAATCATAGCTTAAACATAAACATAATTACCTTTCCCTAGCCCAAACTGATATCTTGGTCAACATGTCCCTAATCTGCATACTCCGGATATCCCTCCATGAAAGGACCTGTCCTAATCCACCTGGATGAAGTCATCAATATTTGGTCCCATTGCGATGATCGGCTCCAAGTAATGTCCTTATATTGAGCAAATGCACAGCGGAAGACTTAATTCGTACCTGAGAATAAACATGCTTTAAAGTGTCAACCAAAAGGTTGGTGAGTTCATAGGTTTATCATAACAATTATTTCAATATGTTAATAGACCACAAGATTTCATAATCATAAACATAATACACTCGCAAGTGTATGTAAAGCATTCTAAGTGGTTGAGCACTTGGTAACCATACTTAACATTTAGTCAACGTTGTATATTCCCTTTATTATGAAATCTCACTACACCGTACCAAGTGTAGTCACCAAAACGAAGTACTGTGCAACCGTTGAATACTGGTCGTCCAGTCCGGTTGGGGTTGTCAGGCCCGATAGATCTATCAACAGGATTCGCGTTTACAATACCCATGTAAATAGTAGTTACCAAGCTACAGGGAAATATGCCAGTGGTACAACTCAACGTAGAATATATTTTTAAGTACTTGTATCTATTTTGTAAACATTTATAAAAGCAGCGCATGTATTCTCAGCCCAAAAATATATAGCAAAAGCAATTAAAAAGGGAGCAAATGAAACTCACTTTTGCCTTGAAGGTATTTAATTCGACTTGGTCTCCGATAGATATCACGAACCTAACCATATATATAATATATCAACATATTTTCTTTTTAAGTAATTGTTACATATATATATACTTTTAATACTTTTAATATTTTCTTATTCCGTAGTTAGCAGTCCGATGTTAGTGGTCCACAATTAGTTGCTTAAATAAAATAAATAAAGACCCCATCGTATTCGTATTGATCAGAATTAATCTCGACCCATGGTACCATGTTGTCAAATGACGTGTTGCGTACATAAAGTACCGTGTTGTCAATTGACGTGTTGCGTACAATCATGAGTTCTTATGATTAATCTTCTCGTGTTGTTTACGGGTGGTCCTGAAATATATAAAATCAAATCATAAGTAATTATATATAAAATATCATATTAATTAGAAAAGATATGATTAATTTACTTTTTCTCCAAATATTTTCATAGCTAAACTAGCTTCGGATACCCAATCTTGTTTTAGTCGTAGTTTCTTCATTACAACTCCGGTTTTGTTGGTTCAACTTGCCACTTCCTTGGATCGAGTCAAATTTTAAGAATATGAACTTAAAATACCTTAGTTTGTATTCGAAATCATAGGTTATAGGTCAAACTTTGGTGAAACTTATGAAAGTGACCATTTTCCATCATAAAAACAACATTTAATGATCATTTTTCTAAAAATACTTACACTTTGAGTTAAACCATGAAATTTTTATGTGTTAACATATTGATAAGAAGTATTATTTTTCCAGAACATGAACTTCCAATTCAAAGTTCAAGATGGTTTTTAATTATCCAACCCAAAACAGCCCCCGGTTGCACTCTGACGACGTAGATTCAGTTTTTAAGATGTTCTTTGTAAAACCAAGTTATATTTTGTTAGGTTAGCATATCATTATGATATATTACAGGTCTTGAAGTTTTTTAAAAGTCAAGTTAGAAGGATCTATTTAGTTTGCGAACAAGTTTGAAATCATTCAAACCATGTTCTTGTTGTTAAAATTTTATACCACAAAATAAGATAGCTATATGAATATGAATTGAATAAGATTATGAACAAGGTTACTACCTCAAGTTACTTGGAAAAAGTTACTGCAAAATATAAGAAATAATCTTGGAATCAAAGAGTGGTGGAGTTAGATCAAAAGGCTGGAAGTAAACTTCTTCAAATGGGTGGTTATTTTGATATATTCTTGAAAGAGTTTTCTTATGGTGTTTAAGGCTTGTAATTGAAGCTAAATGATGGGGAAAATGCTTGGAGATGATCAAGTATGAATTTAGGAGTATTTTGAGAGATAAATGAGGGTGTATATATGAGAAAATGGAGTGAAGAAATGGTGTTCATTTATAAAAACGTTTTTAGTTTATAAAGAAAGAAAAGGATTCCTAATTTTGTTTTCTTACTAATAATTCATACTACTTGATAAATCCTAGTTACCTCATATCTAGTGCAGTAATAATGTTGATTAGGATGTTGATTTGATGTATATATACCAATAGTAAATACGTATAGAAGCTGGGTATGATACGGGTACATATACCCTAGATATACGTATAGAAATCTTGAGGAAACGGAACGAGAATTCAAATATAGCTATCTTTTGTGAATATACTTATATTGTTTTATGTATTTAAGTCCTTAAAAAGTGATTAAATACATTATATATACGATACATGTATAAGCATTATAGATTATAAGTATATATACCAAAGAATGTTACGTATAGTTATCGTTTTGAAAACTTAAGTTAGTAATTTCAAAATATACTTATAACTCATTGTCATTAGTACAAAATGAGATGTTAAACCATCCTTAAATCATGTTAAATATATATAAATACATATATATACACAAACGTATAATTATCGTATGTTATATAGTTCGTGATATCATCGGTCATATTGGACGGTCAAACGTTGTGTAAAACTCTTTTCAAAAACACAAGTCTCAACAATTTGGATTGCTTATCATGTTGGTATGGTTTAATTTATGTAAATATTAATCTCATAAGTATAATTTGGTTGGAAAATTCCGGGTCATTACAGTACCTACCCGTTAAAGAAATTTCATCCCCGAAATTTGATAGAGGTTGTTATGGATAACAATAAGAAGGTTTTCATGACAAATATAAGGTGATAATGGAGTTTTATCATCATTGAGTAATGTAGATAAAACGATTCGATTATGCGAAGAATATAAATGAGACTATCGTAAAAGAGTGAGATGAGTAAAATACATTCGTCTTAACCGATGACGTAGTTATGATTGATTTCCGGGATTTAAGGGATTTAAAGAGAATCTTAAGTAATAAGATTTGGTTCTTTGGTGATTAAGGAAATCAGGATCTTCTTTGATTATATGCAATAATCTGTTTCGATTGCTCTGTAGGATATTTCACTATAAATTCACCCCTTCGTTTCCTTATTTTCCACGACTCACACCTTCTATTCTTTCTCCCTTGATTCTTACTTTAAAGCATTCATCAATATGCTCCATCCAGTCCTGATTCTTGATATACTCCTAACTTTTATATCTGTCATTCTTCTTTTTCATCTACCACCAGAAGAATCTATTTACTTCTACTATACTCTTGTGTTTATAGTGTTTCTAATTCTACCGTGTCTCTATATTGCTATCTGCATCGATATACACGGTTTGTAATTTTGGGGTTATTATCGGAGTTTATATTCTTCCTTATTTTTCGGAGCTTCATGCTTTCGTTTTCTCTTCCCGACTTCGAGTCAAGCGAGTAATGGTCCGGAATTCGTAGATATGAAATTCAGAATGAACATAGCTAATGCTCTAAGAAGAAAATGGTAATAGAACGATTTTGATTTTTTAAATTACCAGAATACCCTGGAGATGACCGAGTCATCCAGAAAAATATTCTCTTGATATGTTTAGAGATTAGATAGAATGTAAGAGTCGTGTAAATGGCACATGATGACGGTACTGTGAATCATCTTGCTTTATTAGAAACTCAGCATGACTTACTGTAATATAATGACGTTGATCAAGTGTCATTATATTATACTAATCCTTGCTTCAGTTCCCAACACTACTTCAAAACATTCATATTTTAAACTCGAAGGTTTTAGAATTTAGAAACTAACACAGTTTCTTTTATGTTGCAGATATTACGGAGAGATAAATGATCTCAGATAAGAATAGTTGTGAAAATATCGCCAGAAATATGGAGGATATTTATAATAGAACATACGAGAATATCTTAGAATTTCTAATATCAATGGATGATGAAGAAGATTTGTCTGTGAAGGTTTAGAATGAGAAATAAGATGTTTGCTAACGATTTCAGCAGGCACAGAATCATTTGGATTCTTTGAAGGCAAACTTATTCTTTGTGATTTGTCCACGGCTTTCTTCATAGTTTCGCATAATTCACTTTTCGGTACTAAATTTTCTATCGAGCGTTCCTAACACTCCTTTCTTTATCATCAAACTTTTAGCCATTAAGATCATCTACAACATGCTGCTTCATCAGTATTTTCAAAGTTAACTGATCTGGTTCATCGGTTATCAAACCGAGGTAGTTTCAGGAGAATTGTGTTTTTAGAATGATTAATCCCTGATGGTAATATTGTGGAATATAAAAGGTTCCCCAGTAACAATAAAGAGTACTCATATATATCGCGGTTATAATAAAGTTGTTTCGAATGAAAAGTCGGAGTTGACTTGCTGGAGCTGTGACAAAATTAGCTACTTTGGAAAGGGATTGCAAACGATCTTCGGTAATAACAATGTCAAAGGAACTAGAACAGATACGTGTCAAACGTTTACTCAGTTTCCGAGGGTTTTTCAGGTGCATAACTATATGCATCAATCTTTTCTTCCGTAGATGAAGTGCGGTTGGTTTATCCTCTCGGTTGAGTTGTTTTTAAGAATCATGATAGATTTGAACGCTGATTGTAATCGTCGAGATACAATGAGGTTTAAGATGAAATCAAGTGGCAATCTTGAAGAAATGTTTAGTTTCCTATGTTATAATCAATATTTTAATTCATTTTAATTGTCCAATGTCATTAGTCCATAGTCGATAGTCCACAGTAACAGTCCAATAATTCATATATAGTTTAATATATAATATACGAATTAATTAATACGTGTCGTGACCCGTATACGGCTCAGACTCGATCACAACTCAAACTATATATATTATTGTAGAATCAACCTCAACCCTGTATAGAGAAGTCGATCATTACTGCATATAGAGTGTCTATGGTGATTCCAAATAATATATATAGATGCGTCGATATGATATGTCAAAACATTGTATACGTGTCCCGATATTTAAAGTGCGTAAAATAATTACAGAAATTAAATGACGATAAATAAAAGTGCGATAATTAAATTGTGATAAATAAACTGCGATAAATAAAATGTAATCAGTTAGCTAGGAACAGTTAGCTGGAACAGTTAGCGTGGATTCTTAACAAAATTTTTCATAGTTAATTTGTTTGTTTCTAACAGATTTTATTTTGTCATATGTTTTCTTCATATGCCACTTGTTGGATTCTGGGAAGTCAAAATCCAAATATGAAATTGAATGAAAATGGTTATTCTGCGGTAAACGGATACGTATATCGATGGTTTTAAGTAGGATAGTAAATGACTGTTGAATCAGCTTCGACGAATGTACAATGTAACTTATTAAGATGAAATCTAATTATTCCTCGGGTATTACCTACCCGTTAAAAAAAAAATTTCACCATTAATATTTTGTACAAAAGAACTTTTAATTACAATCTTTATGAAAACATATATACATATATAATTTCTTCAGATGAAATCATGAATTTAATGAGTTAATATGATATTAATCTCATTTGGTTTTCGGTTTGAGCTAGAATAAGAAATCTCTAAAACTTTTTGAAACCACATATTCTTCGCAGAATATCAATGAAGTTATGGATCAATACTTCATCGTTCATTATTGTTGGTACTCCTTAGTATCAATGGTGCGTATGATGTTGATGTTTGTGGGACAGATTATGATGTCGAGATGTGTGATGCGGATGTTGTTTGTTAGTGGTGATGATGGTATTGTTGATGTTATTGATGGTGGTGCGGATTATGCTGCTGGTGCTGCTGCCGGTGTTTGCAACCTTCGCACCATGTTCTCCAAAGCCGTCACGCGAGCGCGAAGTTCGTTAACTTCTGCTAGTACACCGGGATGATTGGCGGTTGGAGCGAGCGAATGAACAAGATTTGTAATATGGGATAGTATATAATCGTGACGAGATACTCTAGAAATGAGAGAGAAAATGGTGTTTCGAATAGGTTCGCCGGTAAGTGCTTCAGGTTCATCGCGAAGAGGGCAATTTGGTGGATGGAATGGATCACCTTCTTCTTGTCTCTAGTGATTTAGTATATTACGAACCCATCCCCAATTCATCCAGAATAGATAATGGGAAATTGGTTGATCCATTCCGGTGACGCTGCTTTCGGAGCCCGAATGGAAATTCATATCGGCATAACTGTCGGAATCTGAAGAATTCGAACTAGTTGCGGAATCCATCTTGTATAATGGGGAAAATGAATTTTTGGTATGGAATAGATTATAGGAGTTAGATTTGGTACTCTTTAATACATAATTTACATATGTATATATAATACCAAAATCCCGTAAATTACGGAGAATCTTTGAAAAGATATCAGTCAAAGTTCGCAATAACAGATATGCTAAGATAAGAATTCGTCTATACACTATCAATGCAGTAAATGCAGTAAAATGTGTCTAGACTTATGAATGATAAACAGGTAATTTACTAAGGATGATAAGTAGATGATTTTCGACTAGAAATGATAAGCAAAACTTTTGACATGTAGACACGGTCGAAGTCCAGACTTATTAATGCATCCTAACAACTACTAGTTAGACACACTAATGCAAGACCTGGTTCGCTACGACCACCGCTCTGATACCAACTGAAAGGACCCGTCCTAATCCACCTGGACCAAGTCATCAACATTTGGTCCCATTGCGATGATCGGCTCCAAGTAATGTCCTTATATTGAGCAAATGCACAGCGGAAGACTTAATTCGTACCTGAGAATAAACATGCTTTAAAGTGTCAACCAAAAGGTTGGTGAGTTCATAGGTTTATCATAACATCATTTCAATATGTTAATAGACCACAAGATTTCATAATTATAAACATAATACACTCACAAGTGTATGTAAAGCATTCTAAGTGGTTGAGCACTTGGTAACCATACTTAACATTTAGTCAACGTCGCATATTCCCTTTATTATGAAATATCACTACACCGTACCAAGTGTAGTCACCAAAACAAAGTACTGTGCAACCGTTGAATACTGGTCGTCCAGTCCGGTTGGGGTTGTCAGCCCGATAGATCTATCAACAGGATTCGCGTTTACAATACCCATGTAAATAGTAGTTACCAAGCTACAGGGAAATATGCCAGTGGTACAACTCAACGTAGAATATATTTTTAAGTACTTGTGTCTATTTTGTAAGCATTTATAAAAGCAGCGCATGTATTCTCAGCCCAAAAATATATATTGCAAAAGCAATTAAAAAGGGAGCAAATGAAACTCACTTTTGCCTTGAAGGTATTTAATTCGACTTGGTCTCTGATAGATATCACGAACCTAACCATATATATAATATATCTACATATTTTCTTTTTAAGTAATCGTTTTATATATATATATATATATATATATATATATATATATATATATATATATATATATATATATATATATATATATATATATATATATACTTTTAATACTTTTAATATTTTCTTAGTCCGTAGTTAGCAGTCCGATGTTAGTGGCCCACAATTAGTTGCTTAAATAAAATAAATAAAGACCCCATCGTATTCGTATTGATCAGAATTAATCTCGACCCATGGTACCATGTTGTCAAATGACGTGTTGCGTACACAAAGTACCGTGTTGTCAAATGACGTGTTGCGTACAATCATGAGGTCTTATGATTAATCTTCTCGTGTTGTTTACGGGTGGTCCTGAAATATATAAAATCAAATCATAAGTAATTATATATAAAATATCATATTAATTAGAAAAGATATGATTAATTTACTTTTTCTCCAAATATTTTCGTAGCTAAACTAGCTTCGGATACCCAATCTTGTTTTAGTATTAGTTTCTTCATTACAACTCCGGTTTTGTTGGTTCAACTTGCCACTTCCTTGGATCGAGTCAAATTTTAAGAATATGAACTTAAAATACCTTAGTTTGTATTCAAAATCATAGGTTATAGGTCAAACTTTGGTAAAACTTATGAAAGTGATCATTTTCCATCATAAAAACAACATTTAATGATCATTTTTCTAAAAATACTTACACTTTGAGTTAAACCATGAAATTTTTATGTGTTAACATATTCATAAGAAATATCATTTTTCCAGAACATGAACTTCCAATTCAAAGTTCAAGATGGTTTTTAATTATCCAACCCAAAACAGCCCCCGGTTGCACTCTGACGACGTAGATTCAGTTTTTAAGATGTTCTTTGTAAAACCAAGTTATATTTTGTTAGGTTAGCATATCATTATGATATATTACAGGTCTTGAAATATTTTAAAAGTCAAGTTAGAAGGATCTATTTAGTTTGAGAACAAGTTTGAAATCATTCAAACCATGTTCTTGTTGTTAAAATTTGATACCACAAAATAAGATAGCTATATGAATATGAATTGAATAAGATTATGAACAAGGTTACTACCTCAAGTTACTTGGACAAAGTTACTGCAAAAGATAAGAAATAATCTTGGAATCAAAGAGTGGTGGAGTTAGATTAAAAGATTGGAAGTAAACTTCTTCAAATGGGTGGTTATTTTGATATGTTCTTGAAAGAGTTTTCTTATGGTGTTTAAGGCTTGTAATTGAAGCTAAATGATGGGGAAAATGCTTGGAGATGATCAAGTATGAAGTTAGGAGTATTTTGAGAGATAAATGAGGGTGTAGATATGAGAAAATTGAGTGAAGAAATGGTGTTCATTTATAAAAACGTTTTTAGTTTATAAAGAAAGAAAAGGATTTCTAATTTTGTTTTCTTACTAATAATTCATACTACTTGAAGAATCCTAGTTACCTCATATCTAGTGCAGTAATAATGTTGATTAGGATGTTGATTTGATGTGTATATACCAATAGCAAATACGTATAGAAGCTGGGTATGATACGGGTACATATACCCTAGATATACGTATAGAAATCTTGAGGAAACGGAACGAGAATTCAAATATAGCTATCTTTTGTGAATATACTTATATTGTTTTATGTATTTAAGTCCTTAAAAAGTGATTAAATATATTATATATACGATACATGTATAAGCATTATAGATTATAAGTATATATATCAAAGAATGTTACGTATAGTTATCGTTTTGAAAACTTAAGTTAGTAGTTTCAAAATATACTTATAACTCATTGTCATTAGTATACAATGAAATGTTAAACCATCCTTAAATCATGTTAAATATATATAAATACATATATATACACAAACGTATAATTATCGTATGTTATATAGTTCGTGATATCATCGGTCATATTGGACGGTCAAACG
Organism: Rutidosis leptorrhynchoides; assembly: GCF_046630445.1. Classification (NCBI taxonomy): domain Eukaryota; kingdom Viridiplantae; phylum Streptophyta; class Magnoliopsida; order Asterales; family Asteraceae; genus Rutidosis; species Rutidosis leptorrhynchoides. The sequence goes on from NC_092334.1 coordinate 423,539,284, forward strand.
TTGTGTAAAACTCTTTTTAAAAACACAAGTCTCAACAATTTGGATTGCTTATCATGTTGGTATGGTTTAATTTATATAAATATTAATCTCATAAGTATAATTTGGTTGAAAAATTCAGGGTCATTACACTCCATCACCTTTACTTTTCTGTAATTAGAACTATTAGTTTAAAACCAACTACCTTAGAAACACGACCCTAGGTTAACTTACACCTTCTACCTTAGAAAGTTAAAAGTAAATTTAGGCCCCGCAAAATATAAATAATAAACCACTGTTCTTCCTCTAGATAGCTGAATCTGACGCCTTGCGACCTAACGACACTGCATAAATAAAACCGTCTTTTTCGGTCATATCATAAGCAGTAACAAGTTTTTAGCGCCCCTGCCGGGGAACGAACATCTTGATTGAGAAAGATTTTAAACATACAAAAGTATTATTTGGTGGTGTCTAAGAAAGACAATTATACACGGACTTGGTTGTTGGATTTTCCGAACAGTCTCCATTTATATTGGAACCAAAAGGATCCTACCTCTCCGTAGTGGAACTGGCCACTTAGGTACAAAGTAATCTGTAAGAAATCATATCAATTGGAATAGCCGATAAGGTCAGCGACCGAATTTCAGTAATATTTGTTTTAATTAAATTATTGATCCTTTTAGTTAATTAATATTTTCTAAAAGTTACTTTTCTAGTCTTTTAAACAGAAAATCTAGAAAATGGAACAACAAAACTGAAATGTCCCGTTCTTATTGATTAAAAACGTTCCATATTAATTGATTTCGTTGCGAGGTTTTGACCTCTATATGAGACGTTTTTCAAAGACTGCATTCATTTTTAAAACAAACCAAAACCTTTATTTCATAAATAAAGGTTTAAAAAGCTTTACGTAGATTATCAAATAATGATAATCTAAAATATCCTGTTTACACACGACCATTACATAATGGTTTACAATACAAATATGTTACATCGAAATCAGTTTCTTGAATGCAGTTTTTACACAATATCATACAAACATGGACTCCAAATCTTGTCCTTATTTTAGTATGCAACAGCGGAATCTCTTAATATTCACCTGAGAATAAACATGCTTTAAACGTCAACAAAAATGTTGGTGAGTTATAGGTTTAACCTATATATATCAAATCGTAACAATAGACCACAAGATTTCATATTTCAATACACATCCCATACATAGAGATAAAAATCATTCATATGGTGAACACCTGGTAACCGACATTAACAAGATGCATATATAAGAATATCCCCATCATTCCGGGACACCCTTCGGATATGATATAAATTTCGAAGTACTAAAGCATCCGGTACTTTGGATGGGGTTTGTTAGGCCCAATAGATCTATCTTTAGGATTCGCGTCAATTAGGGTGTCTGTTCCCTAATTCTTAAATTACCAGACTTAATAAAAAGGGGCATATTCGATTTTGATAATTCAACCATAGAATGTAGTTTCACGTACTTGTGTCTATTTTGTAAATCATTTATAAAACCTGCATGTATTCTCATCCCAAAAATATTAGATTTTAAAAGTGGGACTATAACTCACTTTCACAGATTTTTACTTCGTCGGGAAGTAAGACTTGGCCACTGGTTGATTCACGAACCTATAACAATATATACATATATATCAAAGTATGTTCAAAATATATTTACAACACTTTTAATATATTTTGATGTTTTAAGTTTATTAAATCAGCTGTCCTCGTTAGTAACCTACAACTAGTTGTCCACAGTTAGATATACAGAAATAAATCGATAAACATTATCTTGAATCAATCCACGACCCAGTGTATACGTATCTCAGTATTGATCACAACTCAAACTATACATATTTTGGAATCAACCTCAACCCTGTATAGCTAACTCCAACATTCACATATAGAGTGTATATGGTTGTTCCGAAATATATATAGATGTGTCGACATGATAGGCCGAAACATTGTATACGTGTCTATGGTATCTCAAGATTACATAATATACAATACAAGTTGATTAAATTATGGTTGGAATAGATTTGTTACCAATTTTCACGTAGCTAAAATGAGAAAAATTATCCAATCTTGTTTTACCCATAACTTCTTCATTTTAAATCCGTTTTGAGTGAATCAAATTTATATGGTTTCATATTGAACTCTATTTTATGAATCTAAATAGAAAAAGTATAGGTTTATAGTCAGAAAAATAAGTTACAAGTCGTTTTTATAAAGGTAGTCATTTTAGTCGAAAGAACGACGTCTAGATGACCATTTTAGAAAACATACTTCCACTTTGAGTTTAACCATAATTTTTGGATATAGTTTCATGTTCATAATAATAATCATTTTCTCAGAATAACAACTTTTAAATCAAAGTTTATCATAGTTTTTAATTAACTAACCCAAAACAGCCCGCTGTGTTACTACGACGGCGTAAATCCAGTTTTACGGTGTTTTTCGTGTTTCCAGGTTTTAAATCATTAAGTTAGCATATCATATAGATATAGAACATGTGTTTAGTTTATTTTAAAAGTCAAGTTAGAAGGATTAACTTTTGTTTGGGAACAAGTTTAGAATTAACTAAACTATGTTCTAGTGATTACGAGTTTAAACTTTCGAATAAGATAGTTTTATATATATGAATCGAATGATGTTATGAACATCATTACTACCTCAAGTTTAGTAGGTAAACCTACTGGAAGTTACAAGAAATGATCTAGCTTCAAAGGATCTTGGATGGCTTGAAAGTTCTTGAAGTAGGATCATGACACAAAAACAAGTTCAAGTAAGATTTTTACTCGAATTAAGATAGTTTATAGTTATAGAAATTGAATCAAAGTTTGAATATGAATATTACCTTGAATAAGAAAGATAACCTACTATATATAACAAAGGTTTCTTGATCTTAGATGATTACTTGGAATGGATTAGAAAGCTTGGAAGTAAATTAGTAAATTTGAAGGGATTTTTGAAGTGTTCTTGAAGTGTTCTTCCTATGATGATTATAGCTTGATTCTTGAAGTGATTTTTGATGAAGATGATGATTAACTACCGGAAAAATACGTTCATAATAGTGTGTGTGTGTTGAGAGAGAATTAGAAAGAGAATTGGAAGTGAAATGGAGTGAATGATGAGTGGTAATTGGTGAGTGGTGAGTGGGGTTAAAAGGAGTTCTAGTTAGTTGACTAGCTCATGGTAGAAGTTAAAATTGATTAGTCATACATGACATAATCAAGAGTGGAATCCCATGCTAGTTCCTATTGGTATATACCCATAGTAAGTACGTTTTGAAGCTGTGTATAATACGGGTAAGAATACGACTAGAATTCTTGATGAAAGAAAAGAATGGGAAAGTAACTGTAACCATTTTTGTTAAGTATGAGTGTTTTGATATATGTCTTGAAGTCTTCCAAAAGTATTTTAATACATCTAAATACACTACATGTATATACATTTTAACTGAGTCGTTAATTCATCGTTAGTCGTTACATGTAAGTGTTGTTTTGAAACCTTTAAGGTAACGATCTTAATTAATGTTGTTAACCCATTGTTTATTATATCTAATGAGATGTTAAATTATTATATTATCATGATATTATGATATATTAATATATCTTAATATGATATATATACATTTAAATATCGTTACAACGATAATCGTTACATATATGTCTCGTTTCGAAATCCTTAAGTTAGTAGTCTTGTTTATATGTATATAACTCATTGTTAATATACTTATGGAGATACTTACTTATCATAATCTCATGTTAACCATATGTATATCCATATATATATCGTCATGTCATTTTTACAAGTTTTAACGTTCGTGTATCGCCGGTCAACTTGGGTGGTCAATTGTCTATATGAAACATATTTCAATTAATCAAGTCTTAACAAGTTTGATTGCTTAACATGTTGGAAACATTTAATCATGTAAATATCAATCTCAATTAATATATATAAACATGGAAAAGTTCGGGTCACTACAGTACCTACCCGTTAAATAAATTTCGTCCAGAAATTTTAAGCTGTTGAAGGTGTTGACGAATCTTCTGGAAATAGATGCGGGTATTTCTTCTTCATCTGATCTTCACGCTCCCAAGTGAACTCGGGTCCTCTACGAGCATTCCATCGAACCTTAACAATTGGTATATTGTTTTGCTTAAGTCTTTTAACCTCACGATCCATTATTTCGACGGGTTCTTCGATGAATTGGAGTTTTTCGTTGATTTGGATTTCATCTAATGGAATAGTGAGATCTTCTTTAGCAAAACATTTCTTCAAATTTGAGACGTGGAAAGTGTTAAGTACAGCCGCGAGTTGTTGAGGTAACTCAAGTCGGTAAGCTACTGGTCCGACACGATCAATAATCTTGAATGGTCCAATATACCTTGGATTTAATTTCCCTCGTTTACCAAATCGAACAACGCCTTTCCAAGGTGCAACTTTAAGCATGACCATCTCTCCAATTTCAAATTCTATATCTTTTCTTTTAATGTCAGTGTAGCTCTTTTTTCGACTTTGGGCGGTTTTCAACGGTTGTTGAATTTGGATGATCTTCTCGGTAGTTTCTTGTATAATCTCTGGACCCGTAATCTGTCTATCCCCCACTTCACTCCAACAAATTGGAGACCTGCACTTTCTACCATAAAGTGCTTCAAACGGCGCCATCTCAATGCTTGAATGGTAGCTGTTGTTGTAGGAAAATTCTGCTAACGGTAGATGTCGATCCCAACTGTTTCCGAAATCAATAACACATGCTCGTAGCATGTCTTCAAGCGTTTGTATCGTCCTTTCGCTCTGCCCATCAGTTTGTGGATGATAGGCAGTACTCATGTCTAGACGACTTCCTAATGCTTGCTGTAATGTCTGCCAGAATCTTGAAATAAATCTGCCATCACTATCAGAGATAATAGAGATTGGTATTCCATATCTGGAGACGACTTCCTTCAAATACAGTCGTGCTAACTTCTCCATCTTGTCATCTTCTCTTATTGGCAGGAAGTGTGCTGATTTGGTGAGACGATCAACTATTACCCAAATAGTATCAAAACCACTTGCAGTCCTTGGCAATTTAGTGATGAAATCCATGGTAATGTTTTCCCATTTCCATTCTGGGATTTCGGGTTGTTGAAGTAGACCTGATGGTTTCTGATGCTCAGCTTTGACCTTAGAACACGTCAAACATTCTCCTACGTATTTAGCAACATCGGCTTTCATACCCGGCCACCAAAAATGTTTCTTGAGATCCTTGTACATCTTCTCCGTTCCAGGATGTATTGAGTATCTGGTTTTATGAGCTTCTCTAAGTACCATTTCTCTCATATCTCCAAATTTTGGTACCCAAATCCTTTCAGCCCTATACCGGGTTTCGTCTTCCCGAATATTAAGATGCTACTCCGATCCTTTGGGTATTTCATCCTTTAAATTTCCTTCTTTTAAAACTCCTTGTTGCGCCTCCTTTATTTGAGTAGTAAGGTTATTATGAATCATTATATTCATAGATTTTACTCGAATGGTTTCTCTGTCCTTCCTGCTCAAGGCATCGGCTACCACATTTGCCTTCCCCAGGTGGTAATGAATCTCAAAGTCGTAATCATTCAACAATTCAATCCACCTACGCTGCCTCATATTCAGTTGTTTCTGATTAAATATGTGTTGAAGACTTTTGTGGTCGGTATATATAATACTTTTGACCCCATATAAGTAGTGCCTCCAAGTCTTTAATGCAAAAACAACCGCGCCTAATTCCAAATCATGCGTCGTATAATTTTGTTCGTGAATCTTCAATTGTCTAGACGCATAAGCAATCACCTTCGTTCGTTGCATTAATACACAACCGAGACCTTGCTTTGATGCGTCACAATAAATCACAAAATCATCATTCCCTTCAGGTAATGACAATATAGGTGCCGTAGTTAGCTTTTTCTTCAATAACTGAAACGCTTTCTCTTGTTCATCATTCCATTCAAATTTCTTCCCTTTATACGTTAATGTAGTCAAGGGTTTTGCTATTCTGGAAAAGTCTTGGATGAACCTTCTGTAGTAACCAGCTAGTCCTAAAAACTGGCGTATGTGTTTTGGAGTTTTTGGGGTTTCCCACTTTTCAACAGTTTCTATCTTTGCCGGATCCACCTTAATACCTTCTTTGTTCACTATGTGACCGAGGAATTGAACTTCTTCCAACCAAAATGCACACTTTGAAAACTTAGCGTACAATTCTTCCTTCCTCAATACTTCTAACACCTTTCTCAAATGTTCACCGTGTTCTTGGTCATTCTTTGAGTAAATAAGTATGTCATCAATGAAAACAATGACAAACTTGTCAAGGTATGGTCCACACACTCGGTTCATGAGGTCCATGAACAAAGCTGGTGCATTAGTTAAACCAAACGGCATGACCATAAACTCGTAATGACCATAACGTGTTCTGAAAGCAGTCTTTGGAATATCATCTTCTTTCACCCGCATTTGATGATACCCGGAACGTAAGTCAATCTTTGAATAAACAGACGAGCCTTGTAGTTGATCAAATAAGTTGTCGATTCTCGGTAGTGGGTAGCGGTTCTTGATGGTAAGTTTGTTCAACTCTCGGTAGTCGATACACAACCTGAATGTACCATCTTTCTTCTTGACAAACAAAACAGGAGCTCCCTACGGTGATGTGCTTGGTCGAATGAAACCACGCTCTAAAAGTTCTTGTAATTGGCTTTGCAGTTCTTTCATCTCGCTGGGTGCGAGTCTGTAAGGAGCACGAGCTATTGGTGCAGCTCCTAGTACAAGATCTATTTGAAATTCAACGGATCGATGTGGGGGTAATCCCGGTAATTCTTTCGGAAATACATCGGGAAATTCTTTTGCAATGGGAACATCATTGATGCTCTTTTCTTCAGTTTGTACTTTCTCGACATGTGCTAGAACAGCATAGCAACCTTTTCTTATTAGTTTTTGTGCCTTCAAATTACTAATAAGATGTAACTTCGTGTTGCCCTTTTCTCCGTACACCATTAAGGGTTTTCCTTTTTCTCGTATAATGCGAATTGCATTTTTGTAACAAACGATCTCTGCTTTCACTTCTTTCAACCAGTCCATACCGATTATCACATCAAAACTCCCTAACTCTACTGGTATCAAATCAATCTTAAATGTTTCGCTAACCAGTTTAATTTCTCGATTCCGACATATATTATCTGCTGAAATTAATTTACCATTTGCTAATTCGAGTAAAAATTTACTATCCAAAGGCGTCAATGGACAACTTAATTTAGCACAAAAATCTCTACTCATATAGCTTCTATCCGCACCCGAATCAAATAAAACGTAAGCAGATTTATTGTCAATAAGAAACGTACCCGTAACAAGCTCTGGGTCTTCCTGTGCCTCTGCCGCATTAATATTGAAAACTCTTCCGCGGCCTTGTCCATTCGTGTTCTCCTGGTTCGGGCAATTTCTAATAATGTGGCCCTGTTTTCCACATTTATAACAAACTACATTGGCATAACTTGCTCCGACACTACTTGCTCCGCCATTACTCCTTCCGACACCATTTGTTCCTTTCGTTCTATTAACCCCTGGTCCGTAGACCTCACACTTCGCCGCGCTATGACCATTTATTTTACACTTGTTGCAAAATTTGGTGCAGAACCCCGAGTGATACTTTTCACACCTTTGGCATAGCTGCTTCTGATTGTTGTTGTTGTTGCAGTTATTATTGTTGTTGGGATGATTATTGTAGTTGCTGCTGTTGTTGTTGTTCTTGTTGTTGTTGGGCCGTTTGTTGTAGTTGCGATTGATGTTGCGATTGTTGGGATAATTGTTGCGATTATTGTTGTAATTGATGTTGTTGTTGTATTGGTGATTCTTATCACCGTTTTCCTCCCACTTTCTTTTGACTTGCTTCACATTGGCCTCTTCAGCAGTCTGTTCTTTAATTCTTTCTTCAATCTGGTTCACTAGTTTGTGAGCCATTCTACATGCCTGTTGTATGGAGGAGGGCTCGTGTGAACTTATATCTTCTTGGATTCTTTCCGGTAATCCTTTCACAGACGCGTCGATCTTCTCTTCCTCATCTTCGAATGCTCCCGGACACAATAGGCACAATTCTGTGAATCGTCTTTCGTACGTGGTAATATCAAATCCTTGGGTTCGTAACCCTCTAAGTTCTGTCTTGAGCTTATTGACCTCGGTTCTAGGACAGTACTTCTCGTTCATCAAGTGCTTGAATACTGACCACGGTAGTGCGTACGCATCGTCTTGTCCCACTTGCTCTAGATAGGTATTCCACCATGTTAACGCAGAACCTGTGAAGGTATGCGTAGCGTACTTCACTTTGTCCTCTTCAGTACACTTACTTATGGCAAACACCGATCCGACCTTCTCGGTCCACCGTTTCAATCTGATCGGTCCTTCGGTTCCATTAAATTCCAAAGGTTTGCAGGTAGTGAATTCTTTGTAGGTGCATCCTATACGATTTCCTGTACTGCTAGATCTAAGGTTATTGTTGGTATGTAGCGCAGCCTGTAATGCGGCTATGTTTGAAGCTAGAAAAGTACGGAATTCCTCTTCATTCATATTCACGGTGTGTCGAGTAGTCGGTGCCATTTCCTTCAAAATAGTCAAATGGAACAAGTTAATCATACAGAATATTAAGAGTAGTTAATAGTATTTCGTAGCATAATATGAACTCATTTATAAAAGCTTTTTCTTCATATTAGCGTTTTATAAGTTTAAATTCGGGTAGTACCTACCCGTTAAGTTCATACTTAGTAGCTAATATACAATTCAACTACTACAATTCTATATGAAAAACTGATTATAATAATATTTCTCGTTCAAACTTTTACACAATATTTTACAAACTTACAATACCGCTTATTTTACATATAGCATGAAATATAGCACACAATAAATTTGATACAAGATGGTTGTGAAGATAATTCTAGCTAGTAAACAAGTCGTTCAGCAAAGGCAATAAAGACACGTAATTCATACGTCCAGAAACAAGTCATGCATTCTGGTTTTACTAGGATTACTTCCCATCCTTGGTCTTGTGGAACATAACCGTTATGGCCGTTGATAAGACAGCGTGTTGTAACGTCGTCAAAGGGACGAGGGTTACGTAATGTCCAACAGTCCCGTAACAATCTAAAAACCTCATTTCTTACCCCAATTACCGACTCCGTCACTTGTGGCAACGTTTTGTTTAATATTTGTAGGCCGATGTTCTTGTTCTCACTTTGGTGAGAAGCGAACATTACTAATCCGTAAGCATAACATGCTTCTTTATGTTGCATGTTAGCCGCTTTTTCTAAATCACGAAGTCCAATATTCGGATATATTGAGTCAAAATAATTTCTTAACCCATTGCGTAAAATAGCATTTGGGTTCCCCGCAATATATGCGTCAAAGTAAACACATCGTAACTTATGGATTTCCCAATGTGATATCCCCCATCTTTTGAACGAAAGCCTTTTATAAACCAAGGCATTCTTGGAACGTTCTTCGAATGTCTTACAAACTGATCTCGCCTTAAATAGTTATGCCGAAGAATTCTGACCGACTCTAGACAAGATTTCATCAATCATGTCTCCGGGTAGGTCTCTTAAAATATTGGGTTATCTATCCATTTTGTGTTTTTATACTGTAAAATAGACAAGAGTTAGATTCATAAAAAAATACTTATTAATACAAGCAATTTTTACATATATCATAAAGCATAAGCACACTATATTACATATATTACACCACACGAATACAACTATCTTATTCCGACTCGCTTGTTTCTTCTTCTTCGGTTTTGGTTCGTTTTGCCAAGTTTCTAGGGATATATGATGTTCCCCTAATACGAGCCGTCGTTTTCCACATTGGTTTAGAAAAACCTGGTGGTTTAGAGGTTCCCGGGTCATTGTTACAACTTAAGGACTTCGGTGGTTGACGATACATATAAAGTTCATCGGGGTTGGAATTAGATTTCTCTATTTTTATGCCCTTTCCCTTATTATTTTCTTTTGCCTTTTTAAATTCAGTTGGGGTAATTTCTATAACATCATCGGAATTCTCGTCAGAATCCGATTCATCGGAGAATTGGTAATCCTCCCAATATTTTGCTTCCTTAGCGGAAACACCATTGACCATAATTAACCTTGGTCGGTTGGTTGAGGATTTTCTTTTACTTAACCATTTTATTATTTCTCCCACCGGTTCTATTTCTTCATCCGGTTCCGATTCTTCTTCCGGTTCCGATTCTTCTTCTGGTTCCGACTCTTCTTCCGGTTCCTCTTCGGGTACTTGTGAATCAGTCCACGAATCATTCCAATTTACATTTGACTCTTCATTATTATTAGGTGAGTCAATGGGACTTGTTCTAGAGGTAGACATCTATCACATAATATCAAACGCGTTAAGAGATTAATATATCACATAATATTCACATGTTAAAAATATATAGTTTCCAACAAAATTTGTTAAGCAATCATTTTTCAAGTAAACACGGTCGAAGTCCAGACTCACTAATGCATCCTAACAAACTCGATAAGACACACTAATGCAAAATTCTGGTTCTCTAAGACCAACGCTCGGATACCAACTGAAATGTCCCGTTCTTATTGATTAAAAACGTTCCATATTAATTGATTTCGTTGCGAGGTTTTGACCTCTATATGAGACGTTTTTCAAAGACTGCATTCATTTTTAAAACAAACCATAACCTTTATTTCATAAATAAAGGTTTAAAAAGCTTTACGTAGATTATCAAATAATGATAATCTAAAATATCCTGTTTACACACGACCATTACATAATGGTTTACAATACAAATATGTTACATCGAAATCAGTTTCTTGAATGCAGTTTTTACACAATATCATACAAACATGGACTCCAAATCTTGTCCTTATTTTAGTATGCAACAGCGGAAGCTCTTAATATTCACCTGAGAATAAACATGCTTTAAACGTCAACAAAAATGTTGGTGAGTTATAGGTTTAACCTATATATATCAAATCGTAACAATAGACCACAAGATTTCATATTTCAATACACATCCCATACATAGAGATAAAAATCATTCATATGGTGAACACCTGGTAACCGACATTAACAAGATGCATATATAAGAATATCCCCATCATTCCGGGACACCCTTCGGATATGATATAAATTTCGAAGTACTAAAGCATCCGGTACTTTGGATGGGGTTTGTTAGGCCCAATAGATCTATCTTTAGGATTCGCGTCAATTAGGGTGTCTGTTCCCTAATTCTTAAATTACCAGACTTAATAAAAAGGGGCATATTCGATTTCGATAATTCAACCATAGAATGTAGTTTCACGTACTTGTGTCTATTTTGTAAATCATTTATAAAACCTGCATGTATTCTCATCCCAAAAATATTAGATTTTAAAAGTGGGACTATAACTCACTTTCACAGATTTTTACTTCGTCGGGAAGTAAGACTTGGCCACTGGTTGATTCAAGAACCTATAACAATATATACATATATATCAAAGTATGTTCAAAATATATTTACAACACTTTTAATATATTTTGATGTTTTAAGTTTATTAAATCAGCTGTCCTCATTAGTAACCTACAACTAGTTGTCCACAGTTAGATATACAGAAATAAATCGATAAATATTATCTTGAATCAATCCACGACCCAGTGTATACGTATCTCAGTATTGATCACAACTCAAACTATACATATTTTGGAATCAACCTCAACCCTGTATAGCTAACTCCAACATTCACATATAGAGTGTCTATGGTTATTTCGAAATATATATAGATGTGTCGACATGATAGGTCGAAAAATTGTATACGTGTCTATGGTATCTCAAGATTACATAATATACAATACAAGTTGATTAAGTTATGGTTGGAATAGATTTGTTACCAATTTTCACGTAGCTAAAATGAGAAAAATTATCCAATCTTGTTTTACCCATAACTTCTTCATTTTAAATCCGTTTTGAGTGAATCAGATTGCTATGGTTTCATATTGAACTCTATTTTATGAATCTAAACAGAAAAAGTATAGGTTTATAGTCGGAAAAATAAGTTACAAGTCATTTTTGTAAAGGTAGTCATTTCAGTCGAAAGAACGACGTCTAGATGACCATTTTAGAAAACATACTTCCACTTTGAGTTTAAACATAATTTTTGGATATAGTTTCATGTTCATAATAATAATCATTTTCTCAGAATAACAACTTTTAAATCAAAGTTTATCATAGTTTTTAATTAACTAACCCAAAACAGCCCGCGGTGTTACTACGACGGCGTAAATCCGGTTTTACGGTGTTTTTCGTGTTTCCAGGTTTTAAATCATTAAGTTAGCATATCATATAGATATAGAACATGTGTTTAGTTAATTTTAAAAGTCAAGTTAGAAGGATTAACTTTTGTTTGTGAACAAGTTTAGAATTAACTAAACTATGTTCTAGTGATTACGAGTTTAAACCTTCGAATAAGATAGTTTTATATATATGAATCGAATGATGTTATGAACATCATTACTACCTCAAGTTTAGTACGTAAACCTACTGGAAGTTACAAGAAATGATCTAGCTTCAAAGGATCTTGGATGGCTTGAAAGTTCTTGAAGTAGGATCATGACACAAAAACAAGTTCAAGTAAGATTTTTACTCGAATTAAGATAGTTTATAGTTATAGAAATTGAATCAAAGTTTGAATATGAATATTACCTTGAATAAGAAAGATAACCTACTGTATATAACAAAGGTTTCTTGATCTTAGATGATTACTTGGAATGGATTAGAAAGCTTGGAAGTAAATTAGTAAATTTGAAGGGATTTTTGAAGTGTTCTTGAAGTGTTCTTCCTATGATGATTATAGCTTGATTCTTGAAGTGATTTTTGATGAAGATGATGATTAACTACTGGAAAAATACGTTCATAATAGTGTGTGTGTGTTGAGAGAGAATTAGAAAGAGAATTGGAAGTGAAATGGAGTGAATGATGAGTGGTAATTGGTGAGTGGTGAGTGGGGTTAAAAGGAGTTCTAGTTAGTTGACTAGCTCATGGTAGAAGTTAAAATTGATTAGTCATACATGAAATAATCAAGAGTGGAATCCCATGCTAGTTCCTATTGGTATATACCCATAGTAAGTACATTTTGAAGCTGTGTATAATACGGGTAAGAATACGACTAGAATTCTTGATGAAAGAAAAGAATGGGAAAGTAACTGTAACCATTTTCGTTAAGTATGAGTGTTTTGATATATGTCTTGAAGTCTTCCAAAAGTATTTTAATACATCTAAATACACTACATGTATATACATTTTAACTGAGTCGTTAAGTCATCGTTAGTCGTTACATGTAAGTGTTGTTTTGAAACCTTTAAGTTAACGATCTCAATTAATGTTGTTAACCCATTGTTTATTATATCTAATGAGATGTTAAATTATTATATTATCATGATATTATGATATATTAATATATCTTAATATGATATATATACATTTAAATGTCGTTATAACGATAATCGTTACATATATGTCTCGTTTCGAAATCCTTAAGTTAGTAGTCTTGTTTATATGTATATAACTCATTGTTAATATACTTATGGAGATACTTACTTATCATAATCTCATGTTAACCATATGTATATCAATATACATATCGTCATGTCGTTTTTACAAGTTTTAACGTTCGTGAATCGCCGGTCAACTTAGGTGGTCAATTGTCTATATGAAACATATTTCAATTAATCAAGTCTTAACAAGTTTGATTGCTTAACATGTTGGAAACATTTAATCATGTAAATATAAATCTCAATTAATATATATAAACATGGAAAAGTTCGGGTCACTACAAAAACACCCTTGCTTCTATGCAAACTTCATGCTTAGAAGAAAGAAGAGGACCAATCACCTTAGGAACTGAAGGAATTCCTGAAATCAGTTCACATATGATCAAATTGGTCAGTATGATCTGTAAATTTTAAGGATTTTCGACTAATGATCCAAACTTTCACCTAAATAAATTTATCAGTCTGGTTGACTCTTTTTAGAAGGAAGAAAATGAGAGAAACATTTTGAAACTTCACCTTTTTCAATATTCTTTGTCTACACACTCTTTAACTTGGTTTGATGAGCTTAAACCGAATTCAATACATTCATGAGAGGAATTAGCCACAAAATTTTTAAACAAATTTTATCCGCCCTCTTTACAAACCTGGTTAAGAAATGACATCACAAACTTTTCTCAAAAAGAAAACGAGTCATTGTGTCTAGCATGGAAAAGAGTAAAGGTGATGCTTAAAAGATGTCTGAATCATTCGTTAGGTCAGGAAGACATAATCTGCACAGTTTACAATGGTTTGATCAAGGATGATAAGTCTCTCCTAGACATGGCCTGTCATGGAAATACCATGTCACGAACAGTAGACGAAGCATGGAATCTCTTAGAAACAATAGATGCACAATAGGAAGATTGGAGCAATGAAGCTGCTGAGAAGGATGACATATTCACTCAAACGGTAAAAGTGCTAATAACCAGGTTACAAGGTCTCACCCTCACTCTTCAAAGTTTACCAATTCCTAAAAGTCCCGATGCTACTAGAAGAAATCTAAGGTATCCTTACCCTAGATGGGCATATAAACAGCAGAATAGCTCGGACTCTAATATAATCTTCCCATTACACCAACCTACTCTCCACTCTAAGGAAACTTTAGTCGAATTTATGAAAAAGCAATACATGATAAACCTTCAAGTCATAGAATGTCAGAATAAATTTGATGCTTTGATAAAGACTTTTGAAGAATTAATAACCAAATTTCAGCTTACTCTTAAACGATTAACTACTAAAGTTGAAACAGAGTGTAGTAAGTTTAATGCCCTAGTAGTAACTAGAGTTGGGAAGGAAACAACTGTTAATATACCCATACAAGATTTTTTTCAATACGAAACCTGTGCCAATTGACCCAGTTGTCAATCCACCGGAACCTATCTCTCCTAAAGCTCCGAAAATTATCCCTCGAGCCAACATACCTTTTCTAGGTAGGCTTAGGAAGGAAAAGCAAGAATCGCAATTCGCTAAGTATTGGGATATTATAAAAAATCTGCATTTGAATGTATGACTAGTAGATGCTTTAGTAGAAATGCCAAACTGCGCTAAATTTTTCAAAGAGTTACTTTCCAACAAAGAGAGATTAAGAGAGATAGTTAGATTACCCTTAAGTGAGGAATGTTCATTAGTGTTACAACATGGTATTCCCCATATGTTTAGAGATACAGGAAGATTCACTGTACCTTGCTACCTACAAGATATCCAAATCAGTAATGCGTTAGCAGATCTGGGAGCCAGTGTAAACCTAATACCCTATTCATTATTCAAAAATCTAGGACTTAATGACTTAAGACCTACCAGAATGACTATCCAACTCGTGGACATATCAGTTAAGATTCCTCGAGGAATAGCTGAGAATGTCCTAGTCAGAGTGGATAACTTTGCATTCCCCGTAGATTTCGTCATTATGGATATCGAGGAAGACACGAAGGTCCCACTCATACTTGGCAGACCATTCTTAAATACTGCTAAAGCCATAATTGACGTACACGAGAAATCACTGAAATTAAGAGTTGGAAATGAAGAAGTCACATTTAATGTCGACCGACTCATGATCCACCCTCGCGAAGAAGATCTCAATCTCGCTGATTTTTTTCAAGAACTCATCAACGAATACCTGAAGGATACCATGGCTATATGCAGTCAAGGTCAAATTTCTAAGGATCCGTTCTTTACACTTCGTGAAGGAAATCTTGGTAGCCATTTAATCATAGATCCTGGTCAATATAAATCTCCCCTTTCTGAAAGTAACTTTCTCGGCAAAACTATCCGTATAGCACCGCTAGGTCAAGGCATTCCCCTACCTCTGTTAAGGAGAAGACTGAATGAGGAAACAAATTTCATTTCAGTATTCTAGGAACCATAGTTAAATGATGATTGTGATGAAATTCCTGAGCCAACCTTCGAAACTAAAGAAGAAGTTTCTGAAGACGAAGCGTTAAGAAGGACAATTTCCATAACCAAAGAGGAGATAACATCAATGACCGCTATTAAGGAAGAAGAATCAGAATTCCAGGAGAGATATGACTCGTTAGATAGAGAGGAAATAGCAAGAATGAAGCCGTCTATCGAGGAACCTCCGGAATTGGAGTTGAAGAAGTTACCCGAACATCTGGAGTATGCATTCTTAGAAGGAGAATCGCAACTTCCTGTAATCATTTCTAAAGATCTCACGCCACATGAGAAGGCGAAACTGATTAAGGTTCTGAAATCACATAAGAAAGTAATTGCTTGGAAGATTTTCGACATAAAAGGAATCAGTCCAAACTATTGCACCCACAAGATCTTCATGGGAGATGATTTTAAACCATCAGTTCAGAAAGAAGGGTCAATTTAATGATTCAAGAAGTCATCAAGAAAGAAGTAATTAAACTTTTGGACGCTGGTCTGATCTATCCTATTCCCAATTCACCATGGGTCCGTCCTGTTCAAGTGGTACCCAAGAAGGGAGGAATGATCGTAATAAAAAATGAGAATAATCAACTTATTCCAACACAGGAGGTCACCGGTTGGAGGGTTTGCATAGATTATAGTAAACTAAACGATGCAAACCGAAAAGATCATTTTCCACCTCCGTTCATTGATCAAATGTTGAAACGCCTATCTGGAAATGAGTTCTATTGTTTCCTTGACGGTTTTCCGGCTACTTTCAAATTCCCCTCGATCCAAAGGACTAAGAAAAGACAACCTTCACCTGTCCTTACCGAACATTTGCCTATCGACGCATGCCTTTTGGGTTATGCAATGCACCTGTCACATTTCAGAGGTGTATGGTGGCTATATTCCATGACATGATCGAACGCTGTATGGAAGTCTTCATGGATGAATTCTCCGTCTTCGGTAGTACCTTTGATTCGTGCCTTTAACCTTGACAAGATGCTCACCCAATGTGAAGATTCGAACTTAGTTCTAAATTGGGGGAAAAATGTCACTTCATGGTAAAGAAGAAATATTTTTAGGACATAAGATATCAAAGTCAGGAATAGCAGTTGACAAGGCTAAGATTGAAACCATAACCATGCTTCCAGAACCTACCACAGTAAAAGCTATGATGAGTTTCCTTGGACACACCAGATTTTACCGATGTTTTATCAAAGATTTTTCAAAGGTCACACGACCTATTACTCATCTCCTCGAAAAGGAAGTCCTGTTTGTCTTTAATGAAGAATGTATTCAAGCATTCAACTATCTAAAGGAACAGCTCACACATACACCCATCATGATAGTTCCTGATTGGAGCTTGCCATTCGAAATCATGTGTGACGCTAGTGACTTCGTAGTTGGAGATGTACTAGGACAACGGAAAGATAAGCATTTTCATCCAATCTATTATGCCAGCAAAACCTTGACCGGAGTTCAAGAGAATTACACCACTACGGAAAAGGAGCTGCTAGCAGTACTTTTCGCCTTCGAAAAATTTCATTCCTAGATCATCATGTCCAAAACTACGGTTTACACAGATCATTCAGCCCTAACATATCTGTTTACTATGCAAGATGCTAAACCAAGACTCCTACGATGGATCTTACTCCTTCAGGAATTCGATATTGAGATTAAAGATAAGAAATGAGCAAAGAACGTCACAGCAGATCATCTTAGTCGTTTGGAGAATCCAGTGATGGAACAACTTGTTGAACAAGATATTAGAGACAAAATACGTAAGAACAGCTTATGAGCTTAGGACAAACAAACATAGGATCACAATTCACTAATACCCCTTGGTACGCTAACATAGCCAACTACCTAGTTGCAGGAGTGGTACAAAAAGGAATGAGCACATCCCGAATAAGGAAGTTCTTCAAGGTTGCTAAGTACTACTACTGGAAGATCTATACCTGTTCAGAATTTTCCCTGACCAGATAATCAGGAGATGCGTAGATGAGAAACAAGCAACAGGGATTCTTCACCAATGTCATCATGGACCAACTGTAGGTCATCATGGAGCAAACTTAACTGCAATAAAAGTCTACGATTCAGGATTTTATTGGCCTACTATATTCCGAGATGCCTAAGAGCTTGTAAAGCGTTGCGACATTTGTCAAAGACTAGGAATGATCTCTATGAAGAATGAGATGCCTCAGACTAATATCCAAGCTTGCAAAATCTTCGATATATGGGGATTAGACTTTATGGGGTCGTTCCCCAAGTCTAATGGGAAAGAATATATCCTCGTAGCAGTAGATTACGTCTCCAGATGGGTCGAAGCCCAAGCATTTCCAACCAATGATGCCAAGGTCGTCACCAATTTTCTGAAAAGACTCTTTTGTCGAATCGGAGCTCCCTGCGCTATAATAAGTAATAGAGGCACACACTTCTGTAATACTCAATTCATGAAGGTGATGCAACAATACGGAGTTACCCACAAGATGTCCACTGCCTATCATCCGCAGACCAACAGACATGCAGAAGTCACAAACAGAGCACTCAAAAGAATTCTAGAACGAACCATCGGCCATCATGGGAATAAATGAGTTGAGAAACTAGATGATGCTCTGTGGGCATTTTAGACTAATTACAAGAATCCTCTAGGAACTACACCCTACCGCATGATCTATGGAAATTCCTATCACCTTCTGCTAGAACTCGAATACAAAGCTATCTGGGCATTGAAGACCTGTAACCTCGATCCTTCAGTAACCGCTAGGCATTAGAAGATGCAAATGAATGAACTCGCTGAATTAAGAGATCAAGCAAATGAAACATCATATATTTACAAGAAACAGACGAAGTTGGCACACGATGCAAAGTTGATTCCAACAAAGTTCACTCCTGGAGATAAAGTTCTACTCTTCAATTCTCGATTCAAGAAATTTACTGGTAAATTCAGATCAAGATGGAGTGGACCATTTGAAGTAATACACGCTTTTTCGCATGGATCCGTATAATTAGAAGGAACCACCAAAAACTTCAAAGTCAATGGCCATCGATTGAAAGCTTATCTAGAAGACCACAATATGGAGGAATATCTCTTCTCCCTTGATCCATTATGAAGATATGCTAGAAAAAGTCGAGTTGTAATGACTTGATAAACAAAGCGCTCTTGGGAGGCACCCCTTGCTTATCTTTTTAATTTTTATTTATTTTAGTCTACTGATTTATTTTACTGTGCACTAACCCCAAGCGCCGTACTTGCACTTAGTACTTACTAGTTTGTTGAAATGTATCCAGGAAAAATGCCAAGTTCATGAGCTTCCTATAACATACTCATCCGCACGAGAAGGACTCTCAGGGTTTACCTATCAGAGAGCAGTACAGATCAACACATGCCTTCAACGGCACAGCTAGGCCCAAGACGTTTGATTCTAGAGAGTGTTGAGGAGGAGATCAGTAAGACACTGCCAGCTCCTCCAGTACGACGCTCCAGGCGTTTAGATTCTAGACCCGCTGAACACCCAGAGCCATTAGAGTCACGTGAGTCGCAGGTTGTGAATCACCATGGAGCTAACATGAGTGACCCGACTGTCACATGGGCAATACTTAGAGATCACCAGAGACTCTACAGAGCTTTCGGAGCATATCTTCAGCGTGATGGAATGCCCCAGAGTACTCTAGGACCTTCATCATTCAGATTAGCATGCCATGTTCCACCTAAATGACAAGCTACACCTAGGCACTCTACTCCAGTATCAGTTCATTCAGTAGCCTCAGCAGTCGTCTCAGTTTGTGCTACTCCTATCATGTCGCCTGTTTCAGCTGTTGCACCTGCTCCGGTCATTGAGACGGTCCTATCCATGAGCTACCTGAGGGCTACCACTTAGTCACAATCCCTATTTCAGTAGAGCCACCTATGGCCCAGGTCTTTGAGATCATCGGGAACATCCCTGATGAGGAGCCATTCCCGAGTCTTTTCCACCTGGAGATACCAACAGACCTATGTCTAGACACACTATTTAGCCTTGAATTTGATGCGGGACAGCCACTTGAGGATTTTCCAAGACTCGAGGACGAGGACAATATCTTCAGATCTTATGGATACTTCGCAGAAGCTGCTCTACAAACAGGCCAGGAGAGTATTTCGTAGACTACTTTATTTTATTTTAAACTTATCTTTATTATAAAAGCATTGTATAAAAATATATCTAGTGGAAATGCTAATCAAAGGAAAGCCAACATTAGGAGAACAACTTGACCGTAGGGAAGTAATCTCTCCTCAAATCTCTTTCAAATTATTACGCACTAAAAAATCTCTAAGTGTGGGGTTGTACCTGCAACAAACTTAGAGATTCAAGAAGATATTGACAACAAATGATCCTCTTCAGATACAATAAAATCTGCCACCAGGCCTGGGTCCTAAAACACACAATTTGGATGTTGACCACTTCATTAAATATATGTGGTTCTTTCCTTTATGCCTAAAGTATGATGTGTATATTAATTTAAACAATTTATTGTCGTGGTTGAACGAAAATTCTGAACAAAACTAAAGTCTATTCAAATTGATTGGGGGGACTTTACAATCTTTCTCAATTCTTTTATCCTCTCAGCATTTCTCATCACCTATCATGTCCGTATACAAGTGAACAAAATAGCCTTGTTGAACAACGTCGTTGTCATGTTGTCGAATTTGGTCTCTCTTTACTTTCTCAATCTCAAGTTCCTCAACGTTTCTATTATTTTACCTTCGATACCACCGTCTATTTAATAAATCCTACGCCTTCCCGCATAAACTCCCTGCGTGTTCCTCGGTTATAGCACCTCTCACAACAGTTCAGTGTTATGATCCACAATCTGATCGTATTTATGTTGCCCTTCGTGTTTGCTTTAATAAACACGTTTTCCCTTTTCCAATAACCACAATTTCCACTCCTACAATCAACTCTACAAACACTACCAATTCGCTCATTTATTTCTATCCTAATCCAGTTGACACAACCTTTTTTGACACTACTCAAACTACTAATTCAAATCAGTATCCTACTACACCTCCTAATACTTCACAACCTGATACGCCATTACCATCAAGCGTATATCCTACTATTCATATTGCAAATACAAATCCATCACCTTTTATTCACACCTATCAATGTCGACCCAAACCAAATGATTCTGTTGATCCAACATCGCAAAAAATTCTGCCACCTCTAACCCTACACCTGTTCCTACTCCTCAAAATGATCAGCCAATCCGTCTACGTCCAGCTAATCTTCGTCCAAATCCTAAACAAAACAAACAATATAATGCTTCCTCATATTATACTTGCTACCCTGAATCTGAACCTGCTACCTTTACTATTGCTTCAAAAATCTCCTAAATGGCGTGATGCCATAAGCAAAGAGTATCTGGCCTTGATACGGAATGTCACATGATTAGATGAATGAATAAATCGATTAAGTGGGTGATTATTGGAGCTAATCGGTTGATTGTATCCCACATTAAAAAATAAAAGAAACTAATTCTTGTATATAAGCTTAGGGGAACCTCCCTCTATCACCAACTGGTTTTAGAGTACTAGGGAACTCTGAAGCTCATATGCAGGACATGATGGTGGACCTAAATCGATCCTACAACTATTATTTCCAGTAGACTTCTGAAATGACCCGTCCTAATCCATAAGGATGAATATAATAACATATGGTTACATCGCGAGGTACTTGACTTCTATATGTTACATTTTACAAACATTGATTCGTTTTTAAAAGAAAAACTTTCATTTCATTGAAAGTTGACAGGCATGCATACCCTTTCATAATATATCCAATCTATAAATGACTTAATCTGTTATCTTCTTAATAATAATCTTTATTGAACTCAATGACTTGAATGCAATGTCTTTTGAAATATGCCATGAATGACTCCAAGTAATATCTCTAAATGAGCAAATGCACAGCGGAAGATTTCTTTCAAACCTGAGAATAAACATGCTTTCAAGTGTCAACTAAAAGGTTGGTGAGTTTATTAGTTTATCATAAACTTTCATTTCCATCATTTTAATAGACCACAAGATTTCGGATATTTTATTGTACACGTAACCTGAGTACAAAATAGTACGCATAACCTGCGAATTAAAAATCATTCATATGGTGAACACCTGGTAACCGACATTAACAAATGCATCTAGAATATTCCCAAATATACAGGTACACTCATTTGTATATAAAATCGAAGTACTAAAGCATCCGTAACTTGAATGGGACGTGTCAAAGTCCATAGCTCTATCTTCAGGATTCACTTCAATTTGGGGGTCTGTCCCCAAATTCTTAGGCTACCAAGCTAAAAAGGGTGATATCCAGTATAATAATTCAACCATAGAATGTAGTTTCAATTACTTGTGTCTATTTCGTAAAACAGTTGTAAAAACAGCGCATGTATTCTCAGTCCCAAAAATATATATATTGCAAAAACATTTAAAAAAGGAGTAAATGAAACTCACAATACAGTATTTCGTAGCATTAATGCAAATGACGGCACTGAACAAGTGCAGGGTTGGCCTCATATTCACGAACCTATATTAAGTATATATATATATATATATATATATATATATATATATATATATATATATATATATATATATATATATATATATATATATATATATATATATATATATATATATATATATATATATATATATATATATATATATATAATGATCAATATCTGTCTAACAATTAGGGTCGAGTCATAGTGTACCACAATTCTAATGCTCGAGATTATCATGCAAAAGTCATCAAAGGTCATCTAATCCAAAAATGACTTTCAAAAACTATTTATATTTATTATATAACTTAAATATAGTCGTTTTATATATTTAAATATATTTAACAAATTTCATTAGGGTAATTAATATAAATCATTACTAATAAAAATTTATATTAAAATTTATATATAAATAAAAAATATACTTTTATATATCTTAGGTAATAAATTTTATAAAGTTCACTTAATATCATAAAAATATAGTGGTATGCATTTTTAATGTAATTATATTACACGTGGTAAAATATCTTTGTATAACATACTCATTTGATAAAATAATATTGATAATAATAATAATAAGTAAAAGTTGCATTATTTTGTAATAATAATAATTATTATTATTATTCTACTAATAATAATAATAACAATATTTATTTTTACTAATGATGATATTAATTTTGATAAAATCATAATTCTAATCATGATAATTTTAATAATAACGATACTTATTAATATTAACAGTAATAATAATAATATTTTATAAAAATAATAATTCTATTCAAAATGATAATTTTTAATAATAATAATAATAATACTAAAATGATAATAATAATGATATTTTATAAAAACAATGATATTTCTATTAAAAATGATAATTTTAGTAAAAATGTTAGTTTTAATATTAATAATACTTTTAATAATAATAATACTGATAAAGATAATGAAAATGATATTTTTATCTAAATCAATAACTTACAATATTTTAATTTTATTATGATACTTATACTCATTATTTCCTAATCAATTTGTTTAATAGCTTTTAGTCCTCTTTTATAACGCATTCATAGAAATGATAATAATCGCAATCATAACAATTAGATAATCTTAATATTAGTTTTAATGATAATGATACTAATAAGTATTATATTAATGATAATGATAATATTAATAATAATATTAATAATAATAATAATAATAATAATAATAATAATAATAATAATAATAATAATAATAATAATAATATTATTATTATTATTATTATTATTATTATTATTAATAACCTTTGTGATAATAATGATAGTATTAATAATAACAATAACAATTTTAAATAATGATACTTATATTAATAACGATAATGATAATAATAATAATAATAATAATAATAATAATAATAATAATAATAATAATAATAATAATAATAATAATAATAATAATAGTTATTAGATAATAATAACGACGATAATAATGACGATAATAATATTAATCATTTTTAATAATAATACTAAATTTAACGATAATTCAGTTGACTATATATTTTAAACCGTTCAACGAAATCATACGCTTTCTAAATGAAAAGTTATTAATTTTTCGCCAGCTTTCCAACGACATGCATATCATATACCTTATCTCAATCTCATATGTAACAAATTGATAATCTATCATAAAATATCTAACGACAAAGTTAAACATACAAGCATGCATAATCATATTACTCGTGCACTAGTCAGAGATACACTATTAATATATAAAAGATAGGATATGAGTGCTCACGTATCAATATTGCGATTCAATATTGCAGGAAAGTGCGTAGACGCAACGGAGATGATAAACGCTAGTTTGACTCACGAGCAATACCCCTGAATCATACTCATAACCTCCATAGCTATAACCCATAATTTTCTTAGCTCTATCCCGCTCGCAAAACCCGTTTTGAAAACACGCGAGCAGAACCTTATCGTAGTATTTTATGTATAAATAATAATAATACTAATACTACTAATAATAAGATTAACCTTAATCATAATAATAATATAAATAATAATAAAAATAATATATTTAATAATGTAAGTAATAATACTACGGAGTAATATTGATATGTATGTGTGATTAAGCCTGAAACTCCCTCGACTTTATAGACCTTGCCTGACCCAACATGCCATGCGATCGCATGGGTCTGAAGGCACTTGGCCATGCGATTGCATGGCTAGTGTATCCAGCTCACAATCAATTATTTAAGGGTTACCGACAGTTTTAATAATAATTAAATATATATATATATATATATATATATATATATATATATATATATATATATATATATATATATATATATATATATATATATATATATATATATATATATATATATATATATTAAATCTTTATAATTATATAAATATTATATTATATTCTCTTGTTTAGTTGACTTGTAAAATTAGTTCCAATGACTCGTACGTTGTCACTCGACCTATGTCTAACTTCCGGTTTCTCGAACGCGTTTTTGTACGCTTAGAAAACTAGTGCTTTACGTTTTGCGACGTGTACCTTTAACAAAATATAACTTAAGTTATTAATAAACTATATCACTCAAAATGTAACTTGAACGTATAAGTGTTATGGTCATTTGCTTCTATAAATCAACGTCTCGTTATATATACACATGATAGTATTAATTTAAATCCAAAACGTTTTGTATTATGTTAATATTATAATTAATCACTTTGTAAAAAAAATATATATATATATATATATATATATATATATATATATATATATATATATATATATATATCAATCTGTACATATCATATAGAAATAAGATATTATTTTTTAGTTTTTCAAAAATAATTATATTTCGAAGTTCATTTATATTATGTCGTATTTCGTTTTCATTTTGAAATACTATATATATACTTGTAATTTATAATATAAGCTTTAATTAAAATCCTTCAAAATTCATAAACAAATTATCTTATAAAATGTTTTAATAATAATGTTCTTTTTAAACTGAAAAATTTTTGTACGTTTGAAACTATATCAAATAAATATAAAGATTTTG
The DNA here is from genome assembly GCF_046630445.1 of Rutidosis leptorrhynchoides. Taxonomy (NCBI): domain Eukaryota; kingdom Viridiplantae; phylum Streptophyta; class Magnoliopsida; order Asterales; family Asteraceae; genus Rutidosis; species Rutidosis leptorrhynchoides. The sequence goes on from NC_092334.1 coordinate 423,564,848, forward strand.
TTTTCCAAAATTAACTGTATTTAAGAATCATTTTGTTTAAAAGTTAAAATAATGGAAATTGTTATATCATAAAACATATTAGGAAAATAAAATTATAAATACTCATAATAGGTTTCAAGTTTTTAAATTACCATTTGATGATGAAGTGTAAGATAAAGTTAAGAGGTTAAAGGAACGTATGAAATTATAATAAAACGTCGATATTTATTTTCTAAGTTATCTATATTCCATAATATTATTTTCACATTAAATATTATGAAAGCTAATAATTACCGTATAAAAAGTCACTCGAATAATATTATAAATCATGAATTGCAATTCAAACAGGAATCTCCACTAACCCCTGTCTAGTTTCCGTTAATTGACACATTTGTTCTTACTTGTATTTCATTTTCCCAATTATTCCGAATACTGTTAAAAAGGACAGGTTTCCTAAATCAAAGTGGACCTCTCAACAGAGACTCGTAATCATACAATATATCTGATAAATCAATCATTTGATATTATCTTCTACTTCCATCGATAATCATATTGAAATAAATATGTTCATGTAAAGTATTATACGTTTAATACTTTGTTAATATTCTCAAGTTATAATATATATACAATCATATCCATTTATATAATGGTTCGTGAATCGTTGGAGTTCAGTCGAGGTTAAATGAATGTATGAACAAAATTTTAAAATTCTTGAGATTTAACTTAATAAACTTTGCTTATCGTGTCGGAATAATATAAAGATAAAGTTTAAATTTGGTCGGAATTTTCCGGGTTGTCACAATACCTACCCGTTAAAGAAATTTCGTCCCCAAAATTTGATCGAGATTGTCATGGGTAATAATAAGAATTTTTTCATGAAAATTATGAGTTGATAAATAGAATTTTTATCATCATTGAGTAATATGGATAAAACAATCCGTTTATGTGAAGAGTATGAGTGAAGTTATCACAAAAGAGTGAAATAAGTAAATGTCGGTTAGTTTTAACCGGTGATGTAGTCGCGGTTGATTTTTGGAATTCAAGGGATTTAGAGAAAATCTTCGTAATAAGATTTGGTTCTTCGGTAATTAAGGAAATTAAGATCCGCTTTGATTAAATGCGATAATCTATTTTTATTGCCCTGTTGGATATTTTACTATATATCCACCCTCTTCGTTTCCTTATTCCCACATCTCACTCCTTCTATTCTTCCTCCCTCAATTCATACTTTAAAACATTTGTCAATATGCTCCATCCCGTTTTGATCCTTGATATACTCCTAACTTTCATATCTGTCATTCTTCTCTTTCATCTGCCACCGGAAGAATCTATCTATTTCTACTATACTCTTGGTTTTATAGTGTTTTTAGTTCTCCCGTGTCTTTATATTGCTATATGTATCGATATATATGGTTTATTATTTCTGGGTTATCGTTGGGCTTTATATCTTCCCTTATTTCAAACTCCCTGCTGCGATTTGCTGCGATTTATACCCCAATTTCTATTTCGGAGCTTCATTCTTTTGTTTTCTCTTCTTGTCATTTAGTCCCGCATGTAATGGTCCAGAATTCGCAGATATGAATTTCGAAATAAACATAGTTAATGTTCTAAGAAGGAAATTGTAATGGCACGATCTTGATTTGTCAAATTACCAGAATACCTCAGAAAAGACCGAATCATCAAGAAAAATATTTTCTTAATATGTTTAGAGGTTAAGTAGAATACAAGAGTCGTGTAACATGGCACATGATGACGTTATGATCCGTGAATCATCACGTTCCATTGATCAAGCATTACCATCATCACGTTCCATTAGAACCTTCGCATGACTTACTGCAATATAATCACGTTGATCAAGTGTCATTATATTATACTAACTCATGCTTCAGTTCCCAACACTACTTCAAAAGCATTCATATTTTAAATTCGAATTTTTCAGAATTTAGAAACTAAAATAGTTTCTTTTATGATGTAACACAGATAGCGTGAATAGGTAAATGATTTCGAGTAACAATAGTTATGAAGATATCTTCAAGAACATCGAAGATATTTATAATGAAAGATATGATGATATCCTAGAATTTCTAACATCGATGGATGATGATGAAGATTTGTCCGTAAAGGTTAGAGTCAGGAGTAAGGTATTTGATAATAATTTCAGCAGACACTGAATCATTTGGATTCTTTGAAGGCAGATTTAGTCTTTGTGATTTGTCCACAGCCTCCTTCATGGTTTGCTCAATCCATTTTCCAGTACCAAATCTTCTCTTTTTCTGAGCTTTGCCAACACGCTAATCTTTATCATCAAACTTTTGGCTGTTAAGGTCGTTTACCGTTTTTGCTGCTTCATCAGCATTTTTCCAAAAATTCGGAGGGCTAGTTCGCAGTTTATTGTGTTTTTCAGAAACTTCACATTCGCCGTATATAGGTCTAGGAGATAGATATTATATGTATATATATAACTGTTGGCATAGAATTGCTGCAAAATTCGAGAATAATGATTGATGATTTCTGACAGTTGGTATGGCAATTATTGTTACATGATGCAGATGAGTAGATGATGGGTTTTCATGAATAATATAGATATTTTTCAGAGAGACTAAAGCCGAAGTTGCTGGTACATCTGCTGATAATGTGGTGGAATATAAAAGGTTCTCCGATAACAAAAGGGTAATCGTATATATCAGGGTTATAATAAGGCTACTCCAAATGAAAGATCGAAATTGACTTGTTGGAGCTGTGACAGAATTTGCTACTTTGAAAAGGAATCGTAAAGTTATTTTTTCTAATAAATGACAAAGGATCTGACGCGGGTACGTGTTAAACTATGACTTTGTACGTGTTAAACTATGACTTTAGTTTCGAGAGTTTTTCAGGTGCATGACTATGGGTAACATGTGGTTTGATCATCATCTCGATTGTTCATTATTTAAAGTGTCTTCAAGAATTTCGAGGGGTTTGAACATAGATTGTAATCATTAATATTCATATGATGTTCTAGGATTTTGAATGATACAAATACTTTTCTGGGTTCTATGAATAAAAATGATGTTCTAGCACAGTATTGAAGTCAAAGTATAGCTTTGAAAGATGTAGGAATCTAAGAGTGATATCTTCTGCTAAATCTTGACTTTGAACTGATCTGTTCAAAATCAGGGTATGTAATTTATGAAAATGGTTTTACTATTTTTATGAAAGAATGTGTATCATTGTAAAAGTAGTGAATATAGTTAGTGATTGGTGAGTCAGAATTGAAGAATGTATAGTGTAACATATTAATGTGAAATCTAAGTATTTCTCGGGTATTACCTACCAGTTAAAAGTTTCACAAGTAATATCTTGTACAAGGGAATTTTATTACAGTCTTTATGAAAATACATGTATATTTTCTTCAGATGTAATACAGATTTAATGAGTTAATGTAATATTGACTCATTTGATTTTTGGCTGGATCTAGAATTGAATAATCTCTAAAACCTTTAGAAATTACGTAATCTTCGCGGATTATCTCTTCAATGTAAATGAAATTATGAATCATTACTTCATTATTCATTTTTATTGATTTTCCTCGGTGAATGGTGTTGGTGCTTGTGGAATTCTTGCGAACTTCGCAAGATACGAATGATGATTTCTAGAAAATTTCGAGTATATCAAAAATGAAAGTGTAAGAATCAAACATATAATTGAATAATACACTTGGTTTATTATGAAATGGAATTCATTGATTTGAGACAGAGATTGTAGTTAACGATGGTTAAGTGGTTAACGACGGATGTATCTCATAGCATATTAGTGATATGAATTAATCGAGTAGTATCTACCCTATAAAATTCACACGTAATAGCTTAGTACGAAAAGATATATTGGGTTTAAAGTTCATATATATAAAATATACATATAAATTCTTCAAAGGGAATGAGTTAATACTTCATAACTCGTTAATATGATATACTCGTTGTTGATTTGTGATGTTATTCGCGGTGATTATAAATCTGGTGGAGCTTGTGATGTTGTAGGTGCTGCTGATGCTGGCGATGCTGATGGTACTGACGGTGCTGGTGATGCTGACGGTACTGTTGATGCTATTGGTAAAACAAGTCTAGCTTGTAAATAACACACCATTCTTGTCAAGGTTTCATTTCATCATTTCACTCACTCATCTGGTTTATAATTAGAATTAGAATAAATAATCTCTAAAACTTTTAGAAACTACATATTCTCTGCAGAATATTTCCTTGATAAAGTTATGAATCAATACTTCATCGTTTGTTGTTGTTGGTACTCCTTGGTATTTACGGTGCGTATGATGTTGATGTTCGAGGTACAGATTGTGATGTTGAGGTGTGGGATGCGGATGTTATTGTTGATGGTGGTAATGGTACTGTTGGTGTTGATGATGGTGGTACTGTTGATGCCGGTGGTGCTGCTGGTGCTTGTAACCTTTGCACCATATTCTCTAAAGCCACTATCCGAGCGCGAAGCTCGTTGACTTCTTCTATTACACCGGGATGATTGTCGGTTAGGATGAGTGGATGAATAAGATCTAGGATTTGAGATAGTATATAATCATAACGATATACCCTAGAAATGAGAGAAAATGGTGTCTCGAATAGGTTCGCCGGTAAGTGCTTCAGGTTCATCACCAAGAGGGCAATGTGGTGGATGGAAGGTATCACCTTCTTCTTGTCTCCAGTGATTAAGTAAGCTACGAACCCATTCCCAATTCATCCAGAATAGATGATGGATTATTAGTTGATCCATTCTGGTCACACTGCTTTCGAAGCTCGAGTGAAACTCCATATCGCAATCCAAGGAACTTGAACTTGTGGCGAATTCCATTTCGTATGATTGAATAAAGGATTTTTCGATATGAACTGATTTCAGGTTATCGGATGGTATTTTAATTACATAGAATATCTATATATATAGAACAAAAGATTTCGTAGATTACGAAGGAATTTACAGAATATGTCAGGCAAAGTTTACAGTAACAGATACGCTAAGATATGAATTAGCAGATACGCTAAGATATGAATTTTGTCTATACACTATTCATGCAATCAATGCAGTGTGATGTGTCTAGACTAAGAATGATAAGCATGTAATTTCCGACAAAAATGATAAGCAAAACTTTTGACATGCAAACACGATCGAAGTCCAGACTCAATAATGCATCTTAATATCTATCAGTTAGACACATTAATGCAAGACCTGGTTCGCTAAGAACACCGCTATGATACCATCTGAAATGACCCATCCTAATCCATAAGGACGAATACAATAACATATGGTTACATCGCGAGGTACTTGACTTCTATATGTTACATTTTACAAACATTGCATTCGTTTTTAAAAGACAAACTTTCATTTCATTGAAAGTTGACACGCATGCATACCCTTTCATAATATATGCAATCTATAAATGACTTAATCTGTTATCTTCTTAATAATAATCTTTATTGAACTCAATGACTTGAATGCAACATCTTTTGAAATATGCCATGAATGACTCCAAGTAATATCTCTAAATGAGCAAATGCACTGCGGAAGATTTCTTTCAAACCTGAGAATAAACATGCTTTCAAGTGTCAACCAAAAGGCTGGTGAGCTCATTAGTTTATCATAAACATTCATTTCCATCATTTTAATTGTAATGACCCGAAAATTTTTGTCAAATTTTAAACCAAAGTCTCGATACGATTTAATATTTTTGACACGATAAGCAAAGTTTGTTAGGTTGAATCTCAAAAATTTTGAACTGTTTATATGAATTCAGTTCACCTTTGACGATTCCCGACGATTCATGAACAATTATTTTTAAATAAATGTATATATATATATATATATATATATATATATATATATATATATATATATATATATATATATATATATATATATATATATATATATATATATATATATATATATGAATTCTATACATAAATAATATTATATATTGTAATCAATAAAAATTAAAGGTTCAATATATTAATTACTAAATAGGATATAATAAATGGTATTACGAGTTTGAATATAAATGTTATATTAATATTATTATCATTAATTTCATTATTATTATTTTTAATATTAATATTAATAGTGTATAATTAATATTATTATATATATTATATATATATATATATATATATATATATATATATATATATATATATATATATATATATATATATATATATTGATATATATAAATTGTTATAGTATTGTTATTACTAATATTATTATTATCATTAATAATAATAGTATTAGTATTATTATTAATATTAATATCAGTATAATTAAAAACATTATTATTTGTATTTAAAATATATAAAATTTTATATTTAGGGTTATAAGCAATGATATTACTATTATTATCAGTTTTATATTAAAACTATTATTATTTCTATTATTATGGTTATTAATATTAGTATCCTTATTATTATCAATGTTAATAATATTATTATCATTAATACATTGATAATTATTAATATTAGAAAAATCTAAATTATATAAACAGATATATATATAAATACATATACATATACAAAATACAGTCATATACATAGATAAATACATAATTACGTATTTTGTTTCCTATCACAATCAACTTTTACAAAAATTTCTTCATCTTCTGCTCATGATTTGTACTATATTTGATTCATATCGATCTCCATTCGCAGATACAAAACAAAATTTTGTTACATTTCGATATAAAACAATCAAAACAAACTGTAATCGAATCTTGTGATGTATATATCGTACGAATCTGTTACACTTCACTTTCGGATTTATATATTTTTGTTTGTTCCTTCCTGGCTTGAGTACTTCTTTCAACATTCTCAATCTTCTTTTATTGGTATCACTTCGGATTGATTCTTCATGTCGACACCTCTCAATGTATATCAATCAATCTTATATATAATGAGGGAGTTATGATAACAAGCATTCACAAAAACCATAACAAAACCACTTTGATCTCACCACCTTCACACCATGGAATCATTTTCACTATATAAATATAAATACATACACATACATACTAGATATATACAATTACATACCTTCTATTTACCGCCATAACAACCACCATCGAGTCTTTTTCTTCCTCTTTGTAAATCGTTATAAATAACCACCCAAACCATCATCTTAAATTACCTTCAGTTCCTTCTTCTTCATTAAACCGTCATCTAATATATCATACCTTGAAGAATCTTGATACTATTGTTGTTTTTATCGTCACACACAATCGGAATCATCACCACTCTCAACTCCATTAACCCACTTCTGCTATATCAAACCCATCTTCTGCAAATGTGAGTACGTACCACCACCTGCGTATTATATTTTTTTTTCTCTGTATATCTTTTCTCTATAATGATATATACATACGTACCACCATGCTTGATAAACCACAACCACAAAACTAACCTGCAACTTCTCTTGTTAAATATTTCTTCTGTTTTCCTTATTACCATTATCACCAACCTGAAACTGCTGTACACATCCTACTGCTGCTTCAGCTGCATACGTTTCTATTTCTATTCAAAGCTCTAACCAACACCAAACGTACCATGTTCATGTTCCTACTGCTCGTAACCATTTTTGTTTCTGAGCAATCGACCATCAGAGCACCTCAACCCACCATCAATCAACACAATCACCAAAAAATCCCTGTCGTCATACCTATATATTATTTTTTTTCTCTTCTCTTTCGTGACTAACAGCAAGTTTGCTGTTTCTGTGGGGATTAAAAATGCGAATAGAATTATTATACAGAAGGAACTAATGATAGATAATATAGAGTGGATAGAGTGATGAAACCGTTCACATTTTTTATGGCTTTGTCAAATTGGATGTTTGAATATTTAATACATGGCATAATCAATCAAGGAGACAAGATTCACTGGTGCTACTAGGCTTAAGCAAGTGGCTGGCTAAAAGTAAGATAAAGACATTCACTCATATACACCTTTTAATTTTTGGATATTATATATATCGCAAAAGTGGGAATGCGCTGGTTAAGAAACAAATACGTGAGAATATGTATATCCAGTTGGAGTAGTAACAATTAAATAAGATTAAAGTGTTGTGGAGCTCCATGTTAATTAATAGGAAACGAGCCAGCAAGAAGTTACTCCGTATTTTATTTTATTTTTTTACCGTGAAGTTGCTTGGGCCGAAATTAAGATAATTGGGCTTAAGATATTGATGTTGGATCGACTCAAGCTTGGGCCGAATTAATTTTAGTTTAGGTTGTTGGGCCGAAATCCTTCTGGGCAGTTAGTGGGCCGAATATTTATAATGATGATCATGATTTCGGTTGTGTTCATGGTGATGTTATGATAAAGATTAGGATAGATGATATTTTGATTTAATGACAATGATGATGGCGACAATATGATATAGCTGATGAACATGGTTGATGATAGATTAGATAATACATAATAGGATCAATGATGATACGGTTTATTAGTGATGATTTTATGATGATGATGATTAGGTGTTATGATAATGAGGTTAGTGATGGCGATTAAGTTTGGTGATGAGGTTGTTAAATGATAATCATGATAATTGATTTTGGTATGATATATAATAATGGTATTGATCATGATGATGATAATGGGCGAGAAATATAGAAGATGATGACGTTGTAAGTGGAGAGATAAAAATGATAAAACAACGTTCTTACATAATAAATAAATATTCGAGAAAGTAGCGATCTGTTCATTCGTTGGGCATGTGGTTGGTCACGGGTTCGAATCCGGGCAGTGACACTTCTTTTTATTTATTCAACCATAGAAACTACAATATACTTAAGGTATTATTATTATTATTATTATTATTATTATTATTATTATTATTATTATTATTATTATTATTATTATTATTATTATTATTATTATTATTATTATTATTATTATTGTTTTGACATGAATATTATTATTTTTATATTATTATTATTATTATTATTATTATTAGTATTATTATTATTATTATTATTATTATTATTATTATTATTATTAATACTACTATCAATATTACTTTCATAATAACTATTATTATTATTGTAAAATAAAACAACTTTTTATTTATTATTATTATCAATATTATTTTATCAAATAACTATTAGTTATATAAAACCATATTTACTACATATAACATAACTATATTAGTACTTTTATAATAAATATTAACAAACATAATTAATTAGCTTAATAATGAAACACCTAATTTAAATAACAATTAAATCACTAATAATATATAAATTTTTTTGATTACCATTATATGTGTTAATATATATAAATGATATAGGTTCGTGAATCCGAGGCCAACCCTACATTGTTCAGTTCCGTCGTATGCATATTTTTACTACAAAATATTGTATCGTGAGTTCATTTGCTCCCTTTTACTCATTACATTTATGGACTGTGAATTCATGTAAAGTTTTAATAACTGTTTTACAATATTTATATGCGTGAGTTCATTTGCTCCCTTTTACTCTTTATATTTTTGGGACTGAGAATACATGCGCTGTTTTTACAACTGTTTTATTTAAATACTTTTGAAATCTATATTTTTGGACTGAGAATACATGAGATGCTTTTATAAATGTTTGACGAGATAGACACAAGCAAAACATTCCTTGAATGAATTATTATACAGGCAGAAGTTCTGTTGATTATTATTGAATTAGTTGGATATGATAATTGCCAATAATTGATGTGAATATTTTTTCCTGATTATTATACCTTGGTAACCTAAGAATTAGGAAACGGGTATGGCCCCTAATTCACGCGAATCCTAAAGGTAGCTACCGGGTTTAACACCCTCACCCAGGATGTTCACTAGACGGAAGAGCTAGTGGGCGTGGTGTTTAGTACTTCGAGGTTTATATATTATACAGACGAGATGTTCTGTTTTTGGGAATATTATTGATGCGCATTATATGTTAAGGTCGGTTACCAAGCCAAGCAATGAATGTAAAGTGAATGTTATGTATCGAAAGAATGATTTTATACACGGGTTATGTGTATGATATTTTGTACACGAGATATGTGTACGGTTACTAAGATTTATGAAAAATATTTTCATACACGAGAAAAGGTGTACGGTATTTAACAGATATCGCATGTATATTACAGGTGGGTATAGGATTCGGGCCCATTTGTACCATGCACATTTAAATCTTGTGGTCTATCAAAATGATGAATTTTATTGTTTATGATAAACCAATGAACTCACCAACCTTTTGGTTGACACTTTAAAGCATGTTTATTCTCAGGTATGAAAGAAATCTTCCGCTGTACATTCGCTCAATTTAAAGATACTAATTGGAGTCATTCATGGCATATAGGGGTTAGTACCTCGCAATGGGACCAGCTGTTGAAGACTTCGTCCTGGTGGATTAGGATGGGTCACTTCAGGTGGTATCAGAGCGGTGGTCTTAGCGAACCAGGTCTTTCATTAGTGTGTCTAACTGATAGTTGTTAGGATGCATTAGTAAGTCTGGACTTCGACCTAGTAATTATTAGGATACATTAATGAGTTTAGACTTGGACCTTGTCTGCATGTCAAAAGTTTTGCATATCATTCCTTGTCGAAAAATATCTACTTATCATATTCAGTTTCGACACATCTTATTACAATTATTGCATAAATGGTGTACAGACAAATTCATATCCCTTCACATTAGACCTTGTCTGACACGTTTCCTTAATTCCCCCTGTAATTTACGGCATCTCCTGTACTATATATAGTTATTCTATGTAATTAGAATATCATCCGATATTCGAATATCATTTCCTATCGAAAATCATTTTATCTGACCGTACTAGATGGAACTCACAACTAGTTCAAATTTCTTGGATTTCGACAGCTCTTCCGATATGGATTTCCACTCGAACTCCGAAAGCAGTGTAACCTAGATGGAGCAACTAATTAGCCATCACCAATTCAGGATGAATTGGGGATGGGTTCGCAATCGACTTAACCAATGGAGACAAGAAGAAGGCGATCCTTTTCACCAACAAAATTCACCTCTTGGCGAAGAACCTGAAGCACTTACTGGCAAACCAGTCTGAAACACCATTTTTACCCTCATTTCGAGAACAGCTCGCAACGATTACATAATATCTACAATTCTAAACCTTATTCATCCGCTTGTTTCAACCGCCAACCATCCCGGCGTGATAGAAGAAGTCAACGAGCTTCGCGCCCGAATAATAGCTTTGGAGAATATGGTGCACAGCTTACAAGCACCAGCAACATCACCGACACCAACAGTACCACCAACAACTGTACCACCAACAACCCAAGTTTCAACATCACACGCCTCAACATCTCAATCTGTACCTCGAACATAATCATCTTTCTACGTATCGTTCTACATCGATTATCTTCGTTCTACGAATTGTTCTACATCATTTATCTTCGTTCTACATGGCAATTATGTAATTTCTAATATTTTAGAGATTATATATTCCCGTTCTAACGATAAATCAAATGAGATTAATATTACATTGACTCACTAAATCCATGATTACATCTAAAGAAAATATATATGTAGATATATTTTCATAAAGACTGTAATTAAAAATTCTTCTGTACAAACTATTAATGATGAGAATATTTTAATGGGTAGGTAATACCCGAAGAAAATTTAGATTTCATATTAATACGTTACACTGTACATTCTTTAATCCAGATTCAACAGTCAGTTACTATCCTACTTACAAACATAGATATACGTATCCGTTCATCCACGAATAACCATTTTCATTTCAGTTCAATTTCATAATTGAATTTTGACTAATCATAATCCAAGTCAAGATTTAACATGTGGCATAATGAAGAAATTGTTGACAGAATAAAAAAATTTGATTAGAATCAAACTAATTAACTATATGAATTTTTTTTAAGAATTCACGCTAACAATATCCTAACTAACTGTTCCTATATCCGTTATGACTATTTTCTTATTACATTTATTTATTGTCATTTTAATTATCGCAATTAATTATTTCAATTTTAATACTCGCAATTTTATTTATCGCCATTTAAATACTGTTATTTATTTTATGCACTTTAAATATCGTCATTTAAATACTGTCATAATATACTAGTTTTCGTTAATTCTGAGACAATATAATATAATCTTGATTAACCAGATTATATATTGAACTGTTGAACTATTGGACTACTAACATTGGACTACTAACCTTGGATAATTAAAAAGTATTAAAAGAGTAGGAAATATTAGTTTCAACACATTTTGACTTAAAATATCATTAAATAAGTTACATCTACGATAATTAAATATTTCCTCAAGTTGCCACTTGATTTCATCTTAAATAATCCTTCGTATCTTGACGATTACCATCTCTGTTCAAACCCTTCGAAATTCTTGAAAACCACATCGGATTTGATAACCAATTATTCAGATATGAGAATAATGATGAAGCAGTATAAACAGCTGAAAGTCTTAGAAGACAGAATTTCGATAATAAAAGAATGGCACGTTGGAAAAGCTCGAAAAAAGATCAAAATATCTTTTCCTCATTTCTCCTATATTTGATATCATTATATCTTCCTTAAATGCAATATCCTCAACATTCTGAAGGTTTTATCATTCTCATTCGTAATTATCTTCGCATTCGTTCTATCCTTGGTGCATCATATCGAAAACTATTTTGACTTCTAAATTTCAGTGAAACACTGAAATTTAAATCCTTTGATATTTTAAAGTAATATTGGAATGAAAGTATGAGTTAATGTAATATAATGACACTTGATCAACGTAATTATATTACAGTAAGTCATGCGGAAGTTCTAATGGAACGTGATGATGGTAATGCTTGATCAACCTTACCATCATCACGAACCGTGTTACTTGACTGGTATTCATCATAAAACATGTTACTTGACTCTCATATTTATCATGAAACCTAACTCGACCCGAGAAAGGCATTCATAAACTATCTGCGTATTAATCTCAAAGAAAATCTTTAATCTCATCATTATTCTTCGATGAAACATTCTTAGACGATTAAAATTTTTCTATTAAGAATCTAAGTTCAAATCTGGTACTCAAACATTCTCGATTTCAATTCCAACTGTCACTACTCAAATTCTGGGATGAATTTTCTTTAACGGGTAGGTACTGTAATGACCCAGAAATTTTCGTCAAATTTTAAACCAAACTCTCGATACGATTTAATATTTTTGACACGATAAGCAAAGTTTGTTAGGTTGAATCTAAAAAATTTTTAACTGTTTATATGAATTCAGTTAACCTTTGACTATTCCCGACGATTCACGAACAATTATTTTTAAATAAATGTGTGTGTGTATATATATATATATATATATATATATATATATATATATATATATATGAATTCTATACATAAATAATATTATATATTGTAATCAATAAAAATTAAAGGTTCAATATATTAATTACTAAATAGGATATAATAAATGGTATTACGAGTTTGAATATAAATGTTATATTAATATTATTATCATAACTTTCAATATTATTATTGTTATTAATATTAATAGTGTATCATTAATATTTTATATATATATATATATATATATATATATATATATATATATATATATATAATTGTTATAGTATTGTTATTACTAATATTATTATTATCATTAATAATAATAGTATTAGTACTATTATTAATATTAATATCAGTATTATTAAAAATATTTATTATTTGTATTTGAAATATATAAAATTTTATATTTAGGGTTATAAGCAATGATATTACTATTATTATCAGTTTTATATTAAAACTATTAGTATTTCTATTATTATGGTTATTAATATTAGTATCCTTATTATCATCAATGTTAATAATATTATTATCATTAATACATTGATAATTATTAATATTAGGAAAATCTAAATTATATAAACAGATATATATATAAATACATATACATATACAAAATACAGTCATATACATAGATAAATACATAATTACGTATTCTGTTTCCTATCACAATCAACTTTTACAAATATTTCTTCATCTTCTGCTCATGATTTGTACTATATTTGATTCATATCGATCTCCATTCGCAGATACAAAACAAAATTTTGTTACATTTCGATATAAAACAATCAAAATTGTTCCCAGGCATATTCAACTTGTATATATATATATATATATATATATATATATATATATATATATATATATATATATATATATATTTATCTCTACCCGAATGATTCTTCTGTCAATCCAATCAAGCTACGAAACAAACAGTAATCGAATCTTGTGCTGTATATATCGTACGAATCCGTTACACTTCACTTTCTGATTTATATATTTTTATTTGTTCCTTCCTGGCTTGAGTACTTCTATCAACATTCTCAATCTTCTTTTATTGGTATCACTTCGGATTGATTCTTCATGTCGACACCTCTCAATGTATATCAATCATTCTTATATATAATGAGGGAATTATGATAACAAGCATTCCCAAAAACCATAACAAAACCACTTTGATCTCACCACCTTCACACCATGGCATCATTTTCGCTATATAAATATAAATACATACACATACATACTAGATATATACAATTACATACCTTCTGTTTACCGCCATAACAACCACCATCGAGTCTTTTTCTTCCTCTTTGTAAACCGTTATAAATAACCACCTAAACCATCATCTTAAATTACCTTCGGTTCCTTCTTCTTCATTAAACTGTCATCTAATATATCATACCTTGAAGAATCTTGATACTATTGTTGTTTTTATCATCACACACAATCACACTCATCACCACTCTCAACTCCATTAACCCACTTCTGCTATATCGAACCCATCTTCTTCAAATGTGAGTACGTACCACCACCTGCGTATTATATTTTGTTTTTCTCTATATATCTTTTCTCTATAATGATATATACATACATACCACCATGCTTGATAAACCACAACCACAAAACCAACCTGCAACTTCTCTTGTTAAATATTTCTTCAGTTTTCATTATTACCATTATCACCAACCTGAAACTGCTGTACACGTCCTACTGCTGCTACAGCTGCACACGTTTCTATTTCTGTTCAAAGCTCTAACCAATACTTAACGCACCATGTTCCTGTTCCTACTGCTCGTAACCGTTTCTGTTTCTGAGCAATTGACCATCAGAGCACCTCAATCTACCATCAATCAACACAATCACCAAAAAATCCCTGTCGTCATACCTATATATTATTTTTTTTCTTTTCTCTTTCATGATTAACAGCAAGTTTGCTGTTTTTGTGGGGATTAAAAACGCGAATAGAATTATTATACAGAAGGAACCAATGATAGATAATATAGAGTGGATAGAGTGATGAAACCGTTCACATTTTTTATGGCTTTGTCAAATTGGATGTTTAAATATTTAATACATGGCATAATCAATCAAGGAGACAAGATTCGCTGGTGCTACTAGGCTTAAGCAAGTGGCTGGCTAAAAGTAAGATAAAGACATTCACTCATATACGCCTTTTAATTTTTGGATATTATATATATCGCAAAAGTGGGAATGCACTGGTTAAGAAACAAATACATGAGAATATGTATATCCAGTTGGAGTAGTAACAATTAAATAAGATTAAAGTGTTGTGGAGCTCCATGTTAATTAATAGGAAATGAGCCAGCAAGAAGTTACTCCGTATTTTATTTTATTTTTTTACAGTGAAGTTGCTTGGGCCAAAATTAAGATAATTGGGCTTAAGATATTGATGTTGGATCGACTCAAGCTTGGGCCGAATTAATTTTAGTTTAGGTTGTTGGGCCGAAATCCTTCTGGGCAGTTAGTGGGCCGAATATTTATAATGATGATCATGATTTCGGTTGTGTTCATGGTGATGTTATGATGAAGATTAGGATAGATGATATTTTGATTTAATGATAATGATGATGGCGACGATATGATATAGCTGATGAACATGGTTGATGATAGATTATAAAATACATAATAGGATCAATGATGATACGGTTTATTAGTGATGATTTTAAGATGATGATGATTAGGTGTTATGATAATGAGGTTAGTGATGGTGATTAAGTT
Organism: Rutidosis leptorrhynchoides; assembly: GCF_046630445.1. Classification (NCBI taxonomy): domain Eukaryota; kingdom Viridiplantae; phylum Streptophyta; class Magnoliopsida; order Asterales; family Asteraceae; genus Rutidosis; species Rutidosis leptorrhynchoides. The sequence goes on from NC_092334.1 coordinate 423,580,924, forward strand.
TGATGATGAGGTTGTTAAATGATAATCATGATAAATGATTTCGGTATGATATATAATAATGGTATTGATCATGATGATGATAATGGGCGAGAAATATAGAAGATGATGACGTTGTAAGTGGAGAGATAAAAATGATAAAACAACGTTCTTACATAATAAATAAATATTCGAGAAAGTAGCGATCTGTTCATTCGTTGGGCGTGTGGTTGATCACGGGTTCGAATCCGAGCAGTGACACTTCTTTTTATTTATTCAACCATAGAAACTACAATATACTTAAGGTATTATTATTATTATTATTATTATTATTATTATTATTATTATTATTATTATTATTATTAATACTAGTATCAATATTACTATCATAATAACTATTATTATTATTATTATTATTATTATTATTATTGTAAAATAAAACAACTTTTTATTTATTATTATTATCAATATTATTTTATCAAATAACTATTAGTTATATAAAACCATATTTACTACATATAACATAACTATATTAGTACTTTTATAATAATTATTAACAAACATAATTAATTAGCTTAATAATGAAACACCTAATTTAAATAACAATTAAATCACTAATAATATATAAATTTGTTCGGTTACCATTATATGTGTTAATATATATAAATGATATAGGTTCGTGAATCCGAGGCCAACCTTGCATTGTTCAGTTCCGTCGTATGCATATTTTTACTACAAAATATCGTATCGTGAGTTCATTTGCTCCCTTTTACTCATTACATTTATGGACTGTGAATTCATGCAAAGTTTTAATAACTGTTTTACAATATTTATATGTGTGAGTTCATTTGCTCCCTTTTACTCTTTACATTTTTGGGACTGAGAATACATGCGCTGTTTTTACAACTGTTTTATTTAAATGCTTTTGAAATCTATATTTTTGGACTGAGAATACATAAGATGCTTTTATAAATGTTTGACGAGATAGACACAAGCAAAACATTCCTCGAATGAATTATTATACAGACAGAAGTTCTGTTGATTATTATTGAATTAGTTGGACATGATAATTGCCACTAATTGATGTGAATATTTTCCCCTGATTATTATAGCTTGGTAACCTAAGAATTAGGAAACGGGTATGGCCCCTAATTCACGCAAATCCTAAAGGTAGCTACAGGGTTTAACACCCCCACCCAGAATGTTCACTAGACCGAAGAGCTAGTAGGCGTAGTGTTTAGTACTTCGAGGTATATATATTATACAGACGAGATGTTCTATTTTTGGGATATTATTGATGCGCATTATATGTTAAGGTCGGTTACCAAGCCAAGCAATGAAAGTAAAGTGAATGTTATGTATCGAGAGAATGATTTTTATACACAGGTTATGTGTATGATATTTTGTGCACGAGATATGTGTACGGTTACTAAGATTTATGAAAAATGGTTTCGTACACGAGAAAAGGTGTACGGTATTTAAAAGATATCGCATGTACATTACATGTGGGTATAGGATTCGGTCCCATTTGTACCATGCACATTTAAATCTTGTGGACTATCAAAATGATGAATTTTATTGTTTATGATAAACCTATGAAC